>NW_026111686.1:0-75000 GCF_024679095.1 Eriocheir sinensis
TGAAAGGAAATATAACACAACATTACCTGGAAAGAAACATATCACACAACATTACCTGGAAAGGAAACATATCACACAACATTACCTGGAAAGGAAACATATCACAATATTACCTGAAGAAACATATCACAACATTACCTAGAAGGGAAACATATCACACAACATTACCTGGAAAGGAAACATATCACACAATATTACCTGGAAAGGAAACATATCACACAATATTACCTGGAAAGGAAACATATCACACAATATTACCTGGAAAGGAAACATATCACACAATATTACCTGGAAAGGAAACATATCACACAATATTACCTGTAAAGGAAACATATCACACAAAATTACCTGGAAAGGAAACATATCACACAACATTACCTGGAAAGGAAACATATCACACAACATTACCTGGAAAGGAAACATATCACACAACATTACCTGGAAAGGAAACATATCACACAACATTACCTGGAAAGGAAACATATCACACAACATTACCTGGAAAGGAAACATATACCACAACATTACCTGGACAGGAAACATATCACACAACATTACCTGAAAGGAAACATATCACACAACATTACCTGGAAAGGAAATATATCACACAACATTACCTGGAAAGGAAACATGTCACAACATTACCTGGGAAGGAAACATATAACACAACATTTCCTGGAAAGGAAACATATCACACAACATTACCAGAAAAGGAAACATATCACACAACATTACCAGAAAAGGAAACATATCACACAACATTACCTGGAAAGGAAACATATCACACAACATTACCTGAAAAGGAAACATATCACACAACATTACCTGGAAAGGAAACATATCACACAACATTACCTGGAAAGGAAACATATCACACAACATTACCTGGAAAGGAAACATATCACACAACATTACCTGGAAAGGAAATATATCACACAATATTACCTGGAAAGGAAACATATCACACAATATTACCTTGAAAGGAAACATATCACACAACATTACCTGGAAAGGAAACATATCACACATTATTACCTGAAAAGGAAACATATCACACAGCATTACCTGGAAAGGAAACATTTCACACAACATTACCTGGGAAGGAAACATATCACACAGCATTACCTGGAAAGGAAACATATCACACAACATTACCTGGAAAGGAAACATATCACACAATATTACCTGGAAAGGAAACATATTACACAATATTACCTGGAAAGGAAACATATCACACAATATTACCTGGAAAGAAAATATCACACAATATTACCTGAAAGGAAATATATTATAAAATATTACCTGGAAAGGAAACATATCACACAATATTACCTGAAAGGAAACATATCACACAACATTACCTGAAAGGAAACATATCACACAACATTACCTGGGAAGGAAACATATCACACAACATTACCTGGAAAGGAAACATATCACACAACATTACCTGGGAAGGAAACATATCACACAGCATTACCTGAAAAGGAAACATATCACACAACATTACCTGGAAAGGAAACATATCACACAACATTACCTGGAAAGGAAACATATCACACAACATTACCTGGAAAGGAAACATATCACACAACATTACCTGGAAAGGAAACATATCACACAACATTACCTGGAAAGGAATCATATCACACAACATTACCTTGAAAGGAAACGTATCACACAACATTACCTGGAAAGGAAACATATCACAACATTACCTGGAAGGAAACATATCACACAACATTACCTGGAAAGGAAACATATCACACAACATTACCATGAAAGGAAACATATCATACAAAACTACCTGGAAAGGAAACATATCACACAAAATTACCTGGAAAGGAAACATATCACAACATTACCTGAAAGGAAACATATCACACAACATTACCTGAAAGGAAACATATCACAACATTACCTGGAAAGGAAACATATCACACAACATTACCTGGAAAGGAAACATATCAAACAACATTACCTGGAAAGGAAACATATCACACAACATTACATGGAAACGAAAAATATTACACAACATTACCTGAAAGGAAACATATCACACAACATTACCTGAAAGTAAACATATTACACAACATTACTTAGAAAGGAAACATATTACACAACATTACCTGGAAAGGAAACATATCACACAACATTACCTGGAAAGGAAACATATCACACAACATTACCTGGAAAGGAAACATATCACACAATATTACCTGGAAAGGAAACATATCACACAATATTACCTGGAAACATATCACACAACATTACCTGGAAACATATCACACAACATTACCTCGAAAGGAAACATATCACACAACATTACCTGAAAAGGAAACATATCACACAACATTACCTGGAAAGGAAACATATCACACAACATTACCTGGAAAGGAAACATATCACACAACATTACCTGAAAGGAAACATATCACAACATTACCTGAAAGGAAACATATCACACAACATTACCTGGAAAGGAAACATATCACACAACATTACCTGGAAAGGAAACATATCACAACATTACCTGAAAGGAAACATATATCACAACATTACCTGGAAAGGAAACATATCACACAACATTACCTGAAAGGAAACTTTTCACACAACATTACCTGGTAAGGAAACATATCACAAAACATTACCTGAAAGTAAACATATCACACAACATTACCTGGAAAGGAAACATATCACACAACATTACCTGGAAAGGAAACATATCACACAACATTACCTGAAAGGAAACATATCACACAACATTACCTGAAAGGAAACATATCACACAACATTACCTGGAAAGGAAACATATCACACAACATTACCTGGAAAGGAAACATCACACAACATTACCTGGAAAGGAAACATATCACACAACATTACCTGAAAGGAATCATATCACACAACATTACCTGAAAGGAAACATATCACACAACATTACCTGGAAAGGAAACATATCACACAACATTACCTGGAAGGAAACATATCACACAACATTACCTGGAAGGAAACATATCACACAACATTACCTGAAAGGAAACATATCACACAACATTACCTGGAAAGGAAACATATCACACAACATTACCTGAAAGGAAATATATCACACAACATTACCTGGAAAGGAAACATATCACAACATTACCTGAAAGGAAACATATCACACAACATTACCTGAAAGGAAACATATCACACAACATTACCTGAAAGGAAACATATCACAACATTACCTGGAAAGGAAACATATCACACAACATTACCTGAAAGGAAACATATCACACAACATTACCTGAAAGGAAACATATCACACAACATTACCTGAAAGGAAACATATCACACAACATTACCTGAAAGGAAACATATCACACAACATTACCTGGAAAGGAAACATATCACACAACATTACCTGGAAAGGAAACATATACCACCACATTACCTGGAAAGGAAACATATCACACAACATTACCTGAAAGGAAACATATCACAACATTACCTGGAAAGGAAACATATCACACAACATTACCTGGAAATGAAACATATCACAGAACATTACCTGGAAAGGAAACATATCACACAACATTACCTGAAAGGAAACATATCACACAACATTACCTGGAAAGGAAACATATCACACAACATTACCTGAAAGGAAACATATCACACAACATTACCTGGAAAGGAAACATATCACACAACATTACCTGGAAAGGAAACATATCACACAACATTACCTGAAAGGAAACATATCACACAACATTACCTGGAAAGGAAACATATCACACAACATTACCTGAAAGGAAACATATCACACAACATTACCTGAAAGGAAACATATCACACAACATTACCTGGAAAGGAAACATATCACACAACATTACCTGAAAGGAAACATATCACAACATTACCTGGAAAGGAAACATATCACACAACATTACCTGGAAAGGAAACATATCACACAACATTACCTGGAAAGGAAACATATCACACAACATTACCTGGAAAGGAAACATATCACACAACATTACCTGGAAAGGAAACATATCACACAACATTACCTGGAAAGGAAACATATCACACAACATTACCTGGAAAGGAAATATATCACACAACATTACCTGGAAAGGAAACATATCACACAACATTACCTGGAAAGGAAACATATCACACAACATTACCTGTAAAGGAAACATATCACACAACATTACCTGGAAAGGAAACATATAACACAACAGTACATGAAAGGAATCATATCACACAACATTTCCTGGAAATGAAACATATCTCACAACATTACCTGGAAAGGAAACATATCACACAACATTACCTGGAAAGGAAATATATCACACAACATTACCTGGAAAGGAAACATATCACAAAACATTACCTGGGAAGGAAACATATCACACAACATTACCTGAAAAGGAAACATATCACACAACATTACCTGGAAAGGAAACATATCACACAACATTACCTGGAAAGGAAACATATCACACAAAATTACCTGGAAAGGAAACATATCACACAACATTACCTGGAAAGGACACATATCACACAACATTACATGCAAAGGAAAAATATCACACAACATTAGCTGTAACGGAAACATATCACACAACATTAACTTGAAAGGAAACATATCACACAACATTACCTGGAAAGGAAACATATCACACAACATTACCTGGAAAGTAAACATATCACACAACATTACCTGGAAAGGAAACATATTACACAACATTACCTGGAAAGGAAACATATCACACAACATTACCTGGAAAGGAAATATATCACAACATTACCTGGAAAGGAAACATATCACACAACATTACCTGGAAAGGAAACATATCACACAACATTACCTGGAAAGGAAACATATCACCCAACATTACCTGGTAAGGAAACATATCACACAACATTACCTGGAAAGGAATCATATCACACAACATTACCTGGAAAGGAAACATATCACACAACATTACCTGGAAAGGAATCATATCACACAACATTACCTGGAAAGGAAATATATCACACAACATTACCTGGAAAGGAAACATAATTGTCACACAACATTACCTGGGAAGGAAACATATCACAAAACATTACCTGAAAAGTAAACATATCACACAACATTACCAGGGAAGGAAACATATCACACAACATTACCTGGAAAGGAAATATATCACACAACATTACCTGGGAAGGAAACATATCACACAACATTACCTGGAAAGGAAACATATCACACAACATTACCTGGGAAGGAAACATATCACACAACATTACCTGGAAAGGAAACATATCACACAACATTACCTGGAAAGGAAACATATCACACAACATTACCTGGAAAGGAAACATATCACACAACATTACCTGGAAAGGAATCATATCACAAAACATTACCTGGAAAGGAAACATATCACACAACATTACCTGGAAAGGAAATATATCACACAACATTACCTGGGAAGGAAACATATCACAAAACATTACCTGGAAAGGAAACATATCACACAACATTACCTGAAAAGGAAACATATCACACAACATTACTTGGAAAGGAAATATATCACACAACATTACCTGGGAAGGAAACATATCACAAAACATTACCTGAAAAGGAAACATATCACAAAACATTACCTGGGAAGGAAACATATAACACAGCATTACCTAAAAAGGAAACATGTTACACAATATTACCTGGAAAGGAAACATATCACACAATATTACCTGGAAAGGAAATATATCACACAATATTACCTGGAAAGGAAACATATCACACAATATTACCTGGAAAGGAAACATCACACAACGTTACATGGAAAGGAAACATATCACACAATATTACCTAGAAAGGAAACATATCACACAACATTACCTGGGAAGGAAACATATCACAAAACATTACCTGAAAAGGAAACATATCACACAACATTACCTGGGAAGGAAACATATCACACAACATTACCTGGAAAGGAAACATATTACACAATATTACCTGGAAAGGAAACATATTACACAATATTACCTGGAAAGGAAACATATCACACAATATTACCTGGAAAGGAAATATATCACACAATATTACCTGGAAACGAAACATATCACACAATATTACCTGGAAAGGAAACATCACACAACGTTACCTGGAAAGGAAACATATCACACAACATTACCTGGAAAGGAGACATATCACACAACATTACCTCGGAAGGAAACATATCACAAAACATTACCTGAAAAGGAAACATATCACACAACATTACCTGGGAAGGAAACATATCACACAACATTTCCTGGAAAGGAAACATATCACACAATATTACCTGGAAAGGAAACATATCACACAACATTACCTGGAAAGGAAACATATCACACAACATTACCTGGAAAGGAATCATATCACACAACATTATCTGGAAAGGAAACATATCACACAACATTACCTGGAAAGGAATCATATCACACAACATTATCTGGAAAGGAATCATATCACACAACATTACCTGGAAAGGAAACATATCACACAACATTACCTGGAAAGGAAACATATCACACAACATTACCTGGAAAGGAAACATATCACACAAAATTACCAAGGGAGGAAACATATCACACGACATTAAATGGAAAGGAAACATATCACACAACATTATCTGGGAAGGAGAGATATCACACAACATTACCTGGAAAGGAAACATATCACACAACATTAAATGGAAAGGAAACATATAACACAACATTACCTGGAAAGGAAACATATTACACAATATTACCTGGAAAGGAAACATATCACACAACATTACCTGGAAAGGAAACATGTCACACAATATTACCTGAAAAGGAAACATATCACACAACATTACCTAGAAAGGAAACATATCACACAACATTACCTGGAAAGGAAACATATCACAAAACATTACCTGAAAAGTAAACATATCACACAACATTACCAGGGAAGGAAGCATATCACACAACATTACCTGGAAAGGAAATATATCACACAACATTACCTGGGAAGGAAACATATCACAAAACATTACCTGGAAAGGAAACATATCACACAACATTACCTGGAAAGGAAATATATCACACAACATTACCTGGGAAGGAAACATATCACAAAACAATACCTGAAAAGGAAACATATCACACAACATTACCTCGGAAGGAAACATATCACAAAACATTACCTGGAAAGGAAACATATTACACAACATTACCTGGAAAGGAAACATATTACACAACATTACCTATAAAGGAAACATATCACACAACATTATCTGGAAAGGAAACATATCACACAACATTACCTGGAAAGGAAACATATTACACAACATTACCTGGAAAGGAAACATATCACACAACATTACCTGGAAAGGAAACATATCACACAACATTACCTGGAAAGGAAACATATCACACAACATTACCTGGAAAGGAAACATATCACACAACATTACCTGGAAAGGAAACATATTACACAACATTACCTGGAAAGGAAACATATCACACAACATTACCTGGAAAGGAAATATATCACACAACATTACCTGGAAAGGAAACATATCACAGAACATTACCTGGAAAGGAAACATATCACACAACATTACCTGGAAAGGAAACATATTACACAATATTACCTGGAAAGGAAACATATCACACAACATTACCTGGAAAGGAATGATATCACACAACATTACCTGGAAAGGAAACATATCACACAACATTACCTGGAAAGGAATCATATCACACAACATTACCTGGAAAGGAAATATATCACACAACATTACCTGGAAAGGAAACATATCACACAACATTACCTGGGAAGGAAACATATCACAAAACATTACCTGAAAAGTAAACATATCACACAACATTACCAGGGAAGGAAACATATCACACAACATTACCTGGAAAGGAAATATATCACACAACATTACCTGGGAAGGAAACATATCACAAAACATTACCTTGAAAGGAAATATATCACACAACATTACCTGGAAAGGAAATATATCACACAACATTACCTTGGAAGGAAACATATCACAAAACATTACATGAAAAGTAAACATATCACACAACATTACCTAGAAAGGAAACATATCACACAACATTACCTGGGAAAGAAACATATCACACAACATTACCTGAAAAGGAAACATATCACACAACATTACCTGGAAAGGAAACATATCACACAACATTATCTGGAAAGGAAACACATCACACAACATTACCTGGAAAGGAAACATATCACACAACATTACCTGGAAAGGAAACATATCACACAACATTACCTGGAAAGGAAACATATCACACAACATTACCTGGAAAGGAAACATATTACACAACATTACCTGGAAAGGAAACATATCACACAACATTACCTGGAAAGGAATCATATCACACAACATTACCTGGAAACGAAACATATCACACAACATTACCTGGAAAGGAATCATATCACACAACATTACCTGGAAAGGAAATATATCACACAACATTACCTGGAAAGGAAACATAATTGTCACACAACATTACCTGGGAAGGAAACATATCACACAACATTACCTGGAAAGGAAACATATTACACAACATTACCTGGAAAGGAAACATATCACACAACATTACCTCGGAAGGAAACATATCACACAACACTACCTGGAAAGGAAATATATCACACAACATTACCTGGGAAGGAAACATATCACAAAACATTACCTGGAAAGGAAACATATCACACAACATTACCTCGGAAGGAAACATATCACACAACACTACCTGGAAAGGAAATATATCACACAACATTACCTGGGAAGGAAACATATCACAAAACATTACCTGAAAAGGAAACATATCACACAACATTACCTCGGAAGGAAACATATCACAAAACATTACCTGGAAAGTAAACATATTACACAACATTACCTGGAAAGGAAACATATTACACAACATTACCTGGAAAGGAAACATATCACACAACATTATCTGGAAAGGAAACATATCACACAACATTACCTGGAATGGAAACATATTACACAACATTACCTGGAAAGGAAACATATCACACAACATTACCTGGAAAGGAAACATATCACACAACATTACCTGGAAAGGAAACATATCACACAACATTACCTGGAAAGGAAACATATCACACAACTTTACCTGGAAAGGAAACATATCACAGAACATTACCTGGAAAGGAAACATATCACACAACATTACCTGGAAAGGAAACATATCACACAACATTACCTGGAAAGGAAACATATCACACAACATTACCTGGAAAGGAATCATATCACACAACATTACCTGGAAAGGAAACATATCACACAACATTACCTGGAAAGGAATCATATCGCACAACATTACCTGGAAAGGAAATATATCACACAACATTACCTGGAAAGGAAACATATCACACAACATTACCTGGGAAGGAAACATATCACAAAACATTACCTGAAAAGTAAACATATCACACAACATTACCAGGGAAGGAAACATATCACACAACATTACCTGGAAAGGAAATATATCACACAACATTACCTGGAAAGGAAACATATCACACAACATTACCTGGGAAGGAAACATATCACAAAACATTACCTGGAAAGGAAATATATCACACAACATTACCTGGAAAGGAAATATATCACACAACATTACCTGGGAAGGAAACATATCACAAAACATTACCTGAAAAGTAAACATATCACACAACATTACCTGGGAAGGAAACATATCACACAACATTACCTGAAAAGGAAACATATCACACAACATTACCTGGAAAGGAAACATATCACACAACATTACCTGGAAAGGAAATATATCACACAACATTACCTGAAAAGGAAACATATCACACAACATTACCTGGGAAGGAAACATTTCACACAACATTACCTGAAAAGGAAACATATCACACAACATTACCTGGAAAGGAAACATATCACACAACATTACCTGAAAAGGAAACATATCACACAACATTACCTGGAAAGGAAACATATCACACAACATTACCTGGAAAGGAAACATATTACACAATATTACCTGGAAAGGAATCTTACCACACGCCATCACTGTGAATCATATCACACGCATTACCTATCACACACACACACACACACACACACACACACACACACACACACACACACACACACACACACACACACACACACACACACACACACACACACACACACACACACACACACACACACACACACACACACACACACACACACACACACACACACACACACACACACACACACACACACACACACACACACACACACACACACACACACAAACACACACACACACACACACACACACACACACACACACACACACACACACACACACACACACACACACACACACACACACACACACACACACACACACACACACACACACACACACACACACACACACACACGGTATTTGTTTCGGGTGTTCCATTGCGCAAGGACAGTTTGAACTGCAATGTGAGATTAATTATTGTCCTTTTTTTTCTCAAGTCGTTCAAGACATATACTCACTGGCCGATGACTTTGTTTTGTTTTGATCGATCTTAAAGCTTAACCAAGTTTACCGGTCGTTATTTCCAAGCTGTGAACGGAGCTTTCTTTAATACTTTGGCGATTTTAAAAGTTTTCTTCTCGTCTGGTGAAACCATTTCTCCTTTTTGACGCAAAGAAATGTGATCCTTAACCTTTACCTCACATTTTGTATTGGGGTTTGATTTTTTTTAATTTTTTATTTTGTTTTTTATGTATTTTGTATTTTGTTTTATTTTTTTCATTAATCTTAATCCTAATCTTTTGTATTTCATTTTAAGTTTTTTTTAGTATTTTATATATATATTTTTTATTTAGTTTTTTTTTATACATTCTTCACTGGCCTTACTCCATCGCTGCCACGTCCCTCTGCTTACTTCGTCAAAGTCATCCTCGCCTTCACCCTCCTTACTCAACAGGACCAGGGTGGCGGGCGGGTCCGGAGGGGCGGCAGCAGCGCCCACCCCGAACTGCCCCCCCACCCCCGCCACCACCTCTTCCCCGTCCATCTCCACCCCGTCCACCTCCACAAACCCATCCTCTTCAGCAATATCCTCCGCAGGCGGCTCGAGATGGGCGGCAAGTTCACCCACCCTGAACTGCCCTCCTCCACCGCCTCCATCACCTCCCTCTGATCCATGTCCTCAAACTCATCCTCGTCTTCCCCTCCTCCTCACCCTGAGGGTGGTGGACGGCAGGACAGGAGGGGACTAGAGCCCCACCCTGAACTGCCAAGTCTCTGCCTCCACCACCACCACCACCTCCCTCAGTTTCACTTCTTCATAGTCATCCTCTTCAACCACAGGGTCAAGATCAAGACCAGGGTCATCATCAGGGTTGTCATCATCAGGGTTGTCATCATCAGAGTTGTCATCGTCAGGGTTGTCATCGTCGGGGGCGATGGGCCCCGAGATGAAGCTCGCCAGGGTAGCGAGCAGCAGCCCTTGCATTACCCACCACCAGTAGACGAGGGTGTGCAGGGCGTCGGGGGGGCCTAGGCCCAGGGCGTGCAGCAGGGGCTGTGCCTGCAGGTCGTATAGCACAGCGGAGCGCACTCGCGCGAGGTCGTCACTATAGGTGACGTGAGCGGCGAGCCACACCTACGCAAGGAATCATGTCCGTGCGTCAGGAGGAGGACGAGCACGGAGCACAGCGCGGCAATGCCCCGCAGGAGGTCACTCTGGTCCTGCTGATGGTAGGCGTAGGCCAGGGTGACCACGTGGCCGGCCAGCAGCAGGAGCAGCAGCAGGCCGGCCACACTTGTACGGGCGGCGCATAATAGCCTTGCGTAGGCGTTGGCAGGGCGTTGATAAACGCGACATTGTGCCTTCCATCGCTCCGTGTTTGGAGTTACTGTACCTCTGCTGACACTCTTCACTTTCAGTGTCAAGATCACTGTCAGGGTCATCGTCAAGGTTGTCGTCGTCAGGGTTGTTATCGTCAGGGCTGTCATCGTCGGGGCTGTAGTAATCAGGGGCGCTGGGTCCCGAGATGAAGCTCGCCAGGGTAGCGAGCAGCAGCCCCTGCAGGACCCACCACCAGTAGCCGAGGGTGTGCAGGGCGTCGGTGGGTCCCAGGCCCAGGGCGTGCAGCAGGGGCTGTGCCTGCAGGTCGTATTGCACAGCGAGGGCCTCTCGCACGAGGTCGTCACTATAGGTGACATGAACGGCGAGCCATGCACACCGCATTAAGGAACTCCCGGATGGCCGGAGGAGGGCGACGGATGGCACGATGAGCACGGAGCATAGCGCGGCAATGCCCCGCAGGAGGTCACTCTGGCCTTGCTGATGGTAGGCGTAGGCCAGGGTGGCCACGTGGCCGGCCAGCAGCAGGAGCAGCAGCAGGCCGGCCACACACTTGTACGGGCGGCGCATAATAGCCTTGCATAGGCGTTGGCAGGGCGTTGGTAAACGCGACATTGTGCCTTCCATCGCTCCGTGTTTGTTGTTATTGTGTGTCTCAAGGAACACTTCACTTTGTGAGTTATCTTCAAGAGGTAATTCAACCGTTACGTGCATGTTGCTGTTAATGCACCTTTGCTGTCCATCCTCCACCGCCACCACCACCTCCCTCAGTTCCACTTCAAAGTCACCCACAGGGTGAGGATCACTGTCAGGGTCATCGTCAGGGTTGTCATCGTCAGGGTTGTCATCATCAGGGTTGTCTTTGTCCGGGGTGCTGGGTCCCGAGATGAAGCTCGCCAGGGTAGCGAGCAGCAGCCCTTGCAGGACCCACCACCAGTAGGTGAGGGTGTGCAGGGCGTCTGGGGGTCCCAGGCCCAGTCCGTGCAGCAGGGGCTGTGCCTGCAGGTTGTTTAGCACGCGGAGGGCGCCTCGCGCGAGATCGTCACTATAGGTGACGTGAACGGCGAGCCACGCCCTACGCAGGGAATCATGTCCGTGCGTCAGGAGGAGGACGACGGAGCACAGCGCGGCAATGCCCCGCAGGAGGTCACTCTGGTCCTGCTGATGGTAGGCGTAGGCCAGGGTGACCACGTGGCCGGCCAGCAGCAGGAGCAGCAGCAGGCTGGCCACACACTTGTACGGGCGGCGCACAATAGCCTTGCGTAGGCATTGCCAGGGGGTCGATAAACGCGACATTGTGCCTTCCATCGCTCCGTGTTTGTTGTTATTGTGTGTCTGAAGGAACACTTCACCTTGTGAGTTATCATCGAGGGGTAATTCAACCCGCACGTCCATGTTGCTTTTATTGTATTTCTCAATGCTTGTTTGAGTTCGTGAGTTCTCTTCGAGGGGTATGTCCACCACTACGTGCATGGTGCTTTTATTGTGTTTTTGAGTGTTCGTCCGAGTTTGTGAGTTTTCTTGGAAGGGTAATTCCACCCTTACTTCCATGCAGCTTTGCTCTTGTTTTTGAATGTTTGCTTGTTTTTGTGGGTTAGCTGCGTGAGGCAATCCAAGCTTTATGTCCATTTAGCCTTCTGAAGGTTATCTTGGCTCGGGGGCCAGCCACGGGATTTTGATTTCTTGAGATGAGGGAATCTTTTTCCCTTTGCTTACCCTATACAGGGTTGAGATTTACCACATCACCTCGGTTTGAGATATGCCGTTTTAGGGAGCTCGGAGTTGACATTGCATGGGGCGAAATCTAGAGCTAGTTACACCTTTTGTAGGGAAGATCGCTACGGAAGCTGATTGGCTGGATGGAGGGAGTGTCTGGTTAGCTACGGGAGCTGATTGGCTGGATGGAGGGAGTGTCTGGTTAGCTACGGGAGCTGATTGGCTGGATGGAAGGAAGTCTTATTCTTAAAGGTATCGGCGCCTCGGTTCGCCTGTTTGAAAAGCCTCTCAAAAGTGGCTGTGGTTCTCAGGGACTGTTTTGTGATGCTGGTGATAGTTGCACACGCCTTCTGCACCCCGAAGGGTAAAATCACCCATGACAAACAGGTTAATCTTCTCTGTGGCCTTGGGAAACAGTCATAACGGGAGTCCGATTCGTTTGAAAATATGGGCCTTAGGAGTAAGAAGTTGGCATTTTCTCGCTTCAGTAATTGTTGAATCCCACTGTCTTAAAACATTATGCGAAACAAATCAATAAGATTAATAACAGGTGGAGGAGATTAATAGAAAAGGTAGGGGGGAAATTGGAGATGTACTAAACGCCATCTAAAGTCGATAGAGTGCTGCATAAATCATTCCCTATATAGGAGATGCATGATTACAGATACATCATGAGAGTCAACCACTGATTCCCGGTACCCTGACATGAAAATGAGTATAAATTCTGAGACACTGCAAGTTTAATATGGAATGAGAATATACGTTACGGATAAACAATCTCCGTGGCTCAAGATCTTATCAGACAATGATTCGGACAGGACTAGGCCGCCGCAGAGCTATTGAGTAAGGACTAATTTATCTGTTCATTCTATCTCTGTCTTCCGCACACCGAGGTCGGTATTATAAGACACTTTCGCTACTCACATCAGCGATTTCTAGAGGCCAAAGAGGGGGTCTGTCGGGTCCTAATGAGTGTTTCTTCAGGTTCACGGTATAGGAGAAGGGTCAGTCTCCCACCAGGGTCATAAAACTACTCCTGGAAATGCCCACAACTCCTACGAAAGCCTTGTCAAATGTGTGTTCTTGGGCGGCGAAATGTCTTGTAATACGACCCCAAGTCTCTAACACCACCAGCAAGGAAGGAACGAGGAATGGCGGCAGCAGGGCGACGCGCCGTGGCCTGACACTCGAAACGCCTCTGGTGGGTCTCTAGGAGCCGGAACTGGCTGACCCTGACTGCCTTGCTTCATCCGAGGGTGGCGGCCTGACAGCCCTCCTGCATCCCATCCACGAGGGACTCCACGCCGGGCGCCCCCATTAATAATTCCTCGTGTCTATCAGCATTATAGCGTCGTGGATATAGAGAGACAAGCTAATGAAGGTGTTCAGATCTGGAACCTTCAAGCAGAGTTTAATTGACGTGTAAGAAAACTGTGAGGCGATGCTCATGTACAGAGTCTGGAGGAGTAAAAGGGAAAAGCTCAGTTACTACTGTCCTTGTTTTTATTTTGGGTTGTCTTAAAAATGCTTTAAACATATTTAGTAAGGGTGCGTGTGTTTAACATCTCCCAAAGTCTTCATTGGATACTAATTTACGTCTTATTGGAGATCTGACATTTACCAATAAATCATTAAACATTTTCTCTTAACATGATAAACTGGAATTCGATGTTTTTTTTTTATTGGTTGCAGTGGTACGATTCATATTATTTATTCGATGTATTTCTTATTTACTCGTATATGCCAATGCTGATCTTTACTAATAAGCCAAAACTGATGGTGATAGTGTTCAGCTGGTCGGATAAAAAAAAAGTGACTTTCCTACATAAATAAAAATTGTTTTCGAAAGCTACACAACCTTCACATCTCCCATCCTGCGGTGGAGACTTTCCTGATGAGTCCTTACTCCCACGGTATGATTATACTCCGAAACAGTTGTGTTGTTATGTTTTTTTTTTGTGTGTGTCTCTACTGATGTCTTTTGGATTGCCAGTCTTTCGAACAATCAGCGTCTCAGTTTGTAAATATGTCATCTGCGTCTGCATATTCGGCACATTTGTTTGACGATTTGAGTATTTGACGGTCGGTCTGTCTCTTTGCTTGTTATTCCCTATATATGTCTTTCGGCTCGATTTTTTTTGTCTGTTTGCCTGTCTATCTGTCTGAATGTATATATACTTCTTTGTCTCTGTTTGTCTGTCTGTCTGTCTATCTCTGTCACCCCTCCCCACACACACAGAAGTGCGAGCGCTCAAAATATAATTGTGTGTACACAAATGAATATTCATAAATACATTAACACATAGGCGGTGGCTGAGTGGTTAGCGTGCTGGGTTCACATTCAATACGCCATTGACAACGTCGGTTCGAATCCCCACGCTATCACCTGGGATTTTTCAGTCACCGCCGAGTGGCCTAAGACTACCCACATGCTGTCCAGAAGACCACCCATCGACCCGGACTCTACTCTAGAAAAAACCGTCCCGTGAAACAAGAATGAGTTCCTGGGGCAGCTTGAGCCGAGCATAGCTGGCGCCACTATAAAAAAAAATTGCCTGCGCCATGACGGGCTTGAACCGACCATCTGGCCCCTGAAGAAAGCCTACCGGCGCTATAGGCAGGGATGTAAACACACACACACACACACACACACACACACACACACACACACACACAGGTGATTCTTTATCTTACAAACAAAAACCTTCCGACAGGTCCTTCATGTGGTCAAGGTGAGGCGGAGTCCTATGCGTGTTGTGTAACCTCATCATTAAGGGAAAGCTCCTTCTCTTGGAGGGGATAAACTTTACGATGATTCTATGTTTGTGAAGATTATGATTGGATATGACGAACGAGCTTGCATGGGTATAACAAAATAAAAGAAATGAGGGAGGCATTATCTCGGACGCGCAAGACGATAATAAATGAATAAAAGAATAAAAGAAAGAGCATACAGGGGGAAAAAGCTGCTGCGGCAAAAACACAAAAAGACCGAGGCCGGCCATCTGCACGGGGCCTGATGCGCCATACCACGGTGGTGCTTTTTGCGTTCTGTATCACGCTTGGAACTGCTGGCAAAAGATGAGCCTTCTTACTGCAGTGTTTCGATGGTCAACGTAATAATAACAAGGAAACTAATCTATACAAACCAAATAAATGTTAGACGCTCCTCGCGTCTGACGTGTGCAGCAGAAGGCAACGTATTTAGGGCTGGTGGTGTATAGTAAGCAGTACAGGGACTTGCAAAGGAAAAGGTGATGATTTGATGGTGAGAATGATGTGTGTGTGTGTGTGTGTGTGTGTGTGTGTGTGTGTGTGTGTGTGTGTGTGTGTGTGCAGTGAAAGCATTAAAATGGGTTTTCTTTATAAAACAATATATCATCTTATAGGCGTTGAGAAAAGTAAACGCTCCACATTACTGTAAGGACTCATGACAATGATGCATCAAGTTAAAAGTTTTTCATCAATGTTTAGAAAGATAAAAACATAATATTTGTAAATAAGTTACAGAGAAAAAAATATTGCCTTGCCCCCCCCAAAAAAGATAGCAATGGTTCCCCCCCTATATGTCCCATCTCCGTTGATTATACTTTTTTATGAAGGAAAAGATAACCCGGCGCTTTCTCCTATCGGGGACAAGTATTGCGGCCAATCACTGCTCGTGACACGGGCTTGGGTGCAGCCGTCCGTCAGCCCTTGTGTCACAGCTAGCCTTTGTACTCCACTTCCTTTTCTAAACACACAGGTGTGGTGCAGGTACTACTGTACCACACAACGTTCCCCAAACGCCCATTAGACACGAAGCAGACAACAAGCCATTACGTCATGCTCGGGGTTGGGCGTTCTGTATCGTCTCCGCCAGTTTTTCTCCCCCGCACAGATGCTGTCCATATACAGGGACCTTGTCCGCCCTCGTATGGAGACACCTCTGCACTCGAAATTGACCTCTCTTTTGGCGACTCTTTACTTTTGTCTGTTGTGGGAGCGGTGAGTAGCGGGCTTTTTTTCTACACTTTTTGTTGCCCTTGAGTTGTCTCCTTTGTTGTTGAAAAAGGGCGGGGGCAGGGTGGCGGGGGGGGGGCTGGAATGGCAGATCATTTGAGTGAGTGGACGTGCTGTGATTGTCTTGCGTGTAACCTTTGTAGACGATGGATGATAACTCTGGGTTGCCGCGGGCGGGCTCTGCAGTTTTTACTTGGAGTTTTAAAAGGTTGGATAGCGTGCTGGTTGTTGTAGTACATGGCTGCTGGGTGATAGTCGGGTTGGGTGGTGCGTGCTGGCAGTTGTGGTGTGGAGAGCAGGACGCAAGGTTCCACGACAGAGATGCCGGAAAGATATCCGCTCTGTTATTTATCCAAGCGAGGAAAAAAAGCAGTGGACCTATCTAACGAATTAAGAAGTCAAGCAGTTTTACCATTAACATCTTTTGACTTACAAATTACACGTCACACTGCTGCCATTCAAGTGATCTTCAAATGAGCTGATGGCGGGAGATTAACGCTTGACAAAGGGGCACGTCTCGTTGTCTTTCCCGTCATTAATATCTGCGGCGTTTAATTTTCTTTGCTTGCACGCGGAACATTCAAGACTTTTCAAAATTGTATAACATAACTACACTCGACGGACCAGTAGAAGGACGAAGGACCAGTAGAAGAACGAAGCAGACGTTACAATTCTTGGTGCCGTTAAGGAACTTCGAAAAACTACATCCTTTACCCACTACTTCTTCTTCCATGGTCCTTATTGATATTTTCTTTTCCTTAACAACCATTCACACTGCGTCGCCAGTCACTAGGGTAGGAGGAGAGGGGGGGGGTGTGACGGTGTGTTAACGAGGGGGTGCAGCGGCAGAGTTGATAATTTATTACACAGCACGAGAGGTACAAATACAATAACCGATTTTGGCACTCCTTTGTTTCCCTTTTTATGGGAGCCGCATCCATTTTTATTACCTTTCTTCTGCCTCCACCCATGATAGAAAACAGCAGCGGCAGCATCAAGCCAAGGAAGGCGGCATGGGTTCATAATGACAAATGCATCCTACTTCTTAGTGAGTAGTTTGACAGAGAAAAAATCACTATAAATCAGAAAATGGGTTACACCACTACCAGTTACACCTCGAGGCCTTGATCCAGCCATCCGAGCCACCGTCATCAGTGTGGGAAGAGGTTCACCACAAACCTTGCGGCCTTCACAACAAGCCCCGTCTGCCTCCGTCTGAAGTCACACACACACACACACACACACACACACACACACACACACACACACACACACACCTGCGCGTAGCCTTGGGGCTCATCTCTGTCACATTGGCCCTTGATCCTACGGCGGGTAATAACTTATTGCCTCGGGACACAGGGCCAGTGTGACATCCGCGGTCCCACAGTTTACCTCATCCAGATTTCCCCAGGTACCCATTTATTGACCAGCCCGAAAGGGAAGATGAACAGCTGGCTGGGCTGCGTGGCGAGCTAAGGCCGGGATTCGAACCTAGGTCCGCGGATTCGCAGCAAGGAATGCTAACCGCTGCACCACGGACTCTAAAGAATGATACTGTATCCTATATACGCCTCACCCCCTATCAGCCTTTGACTATTAGCTTAAAATATAGTGTGTATATCCTCACTTTGTTAGCCACATATTTAACGCACATATAAAAAAACGTGGCTTTATTGAAAGCAAGAACGCACTGAGCAGCTCAGGTCTCCTGTGCTGGTGCAAAATTTGCACAAGCATAGGAGACCTGAGCTGCTCAGTGCGTTAAGAATTAAACTCAGTAGGTTTGACCATAACAAGCAGACAGTACCTCAACCTTCACAGCACTGAACAATTTAGCAGAGCAATTATGCCTATGTATTTATCTAAAGCTTATTGTTTCTATGGGTGACTAAACGCAGTGAGCAGCTCCAGCCTCCTACGCTGAAACCACCACCCAGACAGCACGCCTGCCTTCACAGCGCTGAGCAGCCTGAAAGTGCGACCTTGTAGACCTCAGAAATGTGACGGAGCGGCCTCACACTCCAATGGACTACATCTAAACAAAAAGAGTACTATGGACAACACCTGCGAGACATTCCTTAAGTTTTGGCAGCAAAGAGACGCTTAAATGTTTGCTCAGTGTACTGTGTTGCAAGAACAGACTTTTTGTTTTTAATGATGCTCAAACTATGATATCTTCAAGTAATATCCATTTACTCAATATACGTTGTACTGAGTAGTGTTTTAGTACAATGATAAGGAGAACGAGGCTTGTCTCCCAGCCGAAGAAATTCTTATGGTTTTGCATCTGAATGAAATCACAAGAAAAAAATGTCCGACTTTCAGTGCAACCGCAGTAGTTTTTGTAATAGTTATTCGCAGCGTCAAGTCCATGGAGTCTCTCATTAAAATCCTTGGCTAAGTGTGTGGCACATTTATCAAGGCCTCGCACGTGTACGCCTTTGCGCTACTCGCTTTGCTGGTGTTTTTTGTGAACTGTTTTGTGTGTGTCACTCCACAAAAGGTTTCTTGACTCAGGCCTCGACAGCGTGTATTTTCGCGATTATTACATGTGACAACTTACAATCAAATGCAGTTTATGTACTCCTTTGTGTGGTCATATTTCGAGGCTACACAGGAGGCTGACGTCAACACCATGTGACTAAAATAGGTAAGCTTTCAGCCATCTTACATGTTAGAGATGTTACCCCCCAAAAAACATAAAGCGGAAAGAACACGCCAGCACTAAAAGAGGCGTTCATAATTCTAACTTTGAAATAAAATACTTCCTTTTAGAACAGGGACAACAAGCAAAGACTTCCGAGCCTGAACCAGCTATCCCAAACCAGTCGAACTGACCCAAGCCACCAAGTGCACGTGTCAGCGAGAAAAAAAGTATATTAAACCGGTATTATCTGTTTACCTATTCACGATGGAAGATAGAGCTGCCTGGAAACTGTGTGTGTGTGTGTGTGTGTGTGTGTGTGTGTGAGAGAGAGAGAGAGAGAGAGAGAGAGAGAGAGAGAGAGAGAGAGAGAGAGAGAGAGAGAGAGAGAGAGAGAGAGAGAGAGAGAGAGAGAGAGAGAGAGAGAGAGAGAGAGAGAGAGAGAGAGAGTGTATGAATGAGAGAGAGTTAGTCAAAAAATTCGGGTGGCGCTGGGCAATAGACGGGCTTGCTTGCATGGGCAGGTGTGGGTGGAGGTGGGGAGAGGGGCTAGGGGAAGTAGAGGAGAGTAGGAGGAGGAGAACGTAACACTGCTGTTGATGAGCGGGGAGCTGATGTGAGAAGTGCGAGAGGATGATCGCTGCTGAACGTTGGGGGTCAAAGAAAGAAGAATGACGTGGGTGAGGACTAAGGTTGGTACTGTCAGATGCTCCCACCCCTCACACCAACTTTTTCCAAAGGCCAAAAAGGAGGTTAATCGAGTTCTAATGAGTGTTCTTTTAGGTTCACGGTACAGAAGAAGGCTCAGACTACCACCAGGGTCATAAAAGTACCCCTGGATATGCCCTAAACTCCAGCGAAAGACTAGTAAATTACGTGTTCTTGGGCGCAGAAATGTTTAAAAATATGGCCCTAAGCAACACTGAAACGAGATGATGATGGGGGATGGGAGGCTCTGAAAGGCGAGGAAGATGATGATGCTACTGGCGGTGGGCGAAAGTGAAAATAATAATAGCTAGGTAAGGACAAGGGGAACATGGTAACCGGTCGGAAAAGAGGGTGAAGAGTACCGCGGATGATTGAACAGTAGAAAGGACTGAGAAGAGAGCTTAGTAAGAGAGGAGTGAAGAAGGAGAGGAGAGGATACGTGCTTTTGGAAGGTGAGGAGTAAAGTGAGAGTGAAGAGTACCGTGGATGATTGAACAGTAGAAAGGACTGAGAAGAGAACTTAGTAAGAGAGGAGTGAAGAAGGGAGAGGAGATGATACGTGCTTAGGAAGGTGAGGAGTAGGACGAACAATAGCATAGAAAACGATGGATCACGGGCTTAGTATGAAGTTGGAGATGGAGGAAGATGACATCTAGGTGGGTGAAGGAGGACGATGACTTTGTGAAAATGGTTCAAGAGGTGAGATGGGCGAGAGAAGTGAAGACGAACAGGAGGGAAAAAATGTAAAGGATAAAGAATCAAAAAAAAATCGCGCAGAGAGGACAAAAGGAGGAGGGTCGCGATGGAGAGGGTAATAAAAAAAGGTGTGACAGCAAAGGCGAGGCGAGGAGAGGACAGGTGGAACGTGAAAGGTGAACAGGACGGGAGGAGGCGACGGGAACTGTAGGAAGAGGCGCAGAAGAGACTCTTGAGGGGGACTGATTTCAATGATATTCTTTTTTGTACATAAAGTCTGACAGCCGACCAGAAGAAATCTCCGTACACGACGACTCTATCTATTTTTTTCTTTTTTTACAGCAGAGGAGACAGTGGAAGGGCGGAAAAAAAAGAAAAAAAAGACCGCCACTTACTGCTCCTAAATAGAGTCGAGTGGCCAAATAGAGAACTCAAAATCGTCAGGAGAGGGGTCCTGATAACCTCTCAATTCCGCGAAAGAAGAAACGGAGGATAAAAAAGAAAGAAATATATGATAATAACAAAAAAGACTTCACTCAACGGATACAAAAAGCTCGCCAACACGTGCAACGACAACTAAGGAGACAAGCGAAAAACCATTTATGTTATAATGAGAAAAAATTAGATAAGTTCGTGATGCCAGACTGCTGCCTTGACGCGCGCTGGGGGAGAGCCGAGAGATGGGAGGGGGAGCAGAGTGGAGGTTTGGGTGCCATCTCCTCTACCCACCCACCCCCCCTCCCCCCCACGCTGACTAGCAGAGCGTGGGAGACATTAGTGGCTTCGTTTGGTATTCTGCACGATGGTAGCCGCGACGCCTTGCTACGGGGACACGAAAAAAAGTGACACTTGTCTAATGCAGAGGTCGTGTTTCCTGGTGGGTCACGTCCCGATGAGGAGAGAGGAAGGGAGGGAAGAGGGAGGGAGGGAGGGAGGTTGGGGTTTTGAATGAAGGAGTCGATTGTGTGGAAGGAAGGCAGACGTTGCGGGGTAAGGGTAGCGGGGATCAGGGTGCGTAGGGGTTTCTTTGTGGGGTGCTGGGGGGCGGGGCAAGGGTGTTAGGGGCTGCTGTGTGGGGTGCTGGGTGGCGGGGCAGGGGTGTCTGAGGGGCAGGGGTGTCTGAGGGGCAGGTGGCGGGGCAAGGGTGTCAGGGGCTGCTGTGTGGGGTGCTGGGTGGCGGGGCAGGGGTGTCTGAGGGGCAGGTGGCGGGGCAAGGGTGTTAGGGGCTGCTGTGTGGGGTGCTGGGGCAGGGGTGTCTGAGGGGCAGGGGCTTGGGTGTTTGGGGCTGCTGTGTGGGGTGGGGGGGGGGGGGGCTGGGGTGTCTGAGGGGCAGGTTGCGGGGCAGGGGTGTTAGGGGCTGCTGTGGGGGTGCTGGGGGGCGGGGCTGGGGTGTCTGAGGGGCAGGTGGCGGGGCAAGGGTGTTAGGGGCTGCTGTGTGGGGTGCTGGGGGCAGGGGTGTCTGAGGGGCAGGTTGCGGGGCAGGGGTGTCAGGGGCTGCTGTGGGGTGCTGGGTGGCAGGGCAGGGGTGTCTGAGGGCAGGTGGCGGGGCAGGGGTGTCAGGGGCTGCTGTGTGGGGTGCAGGGGGGCGTGGCAGTGGTGTCTGAGTCTGTTGTGTGAGGTTAGGATCGATGGATGAGTGTGCAGTTTCTGTCTTCGCTGTTATACAACCTGTTCTTGGTTAAAAGAAATTACATTCACGAAACTTTCCTTGAAATGCTATGGACAATTTTCTTTGAAGTACCCGATGTTCAAGGAAATCAGCCAAGTTCTTCTTCCTTGACAGGCAACAAATTTACAGAATAAACTTGGTATTATTTTCGTCTCCCGCTGGTCCACAATGGAGGCTCCAGGGTAGTGTGGAAGCAATTTATGGACTCAGTGATTGACCGGGACATTGAGGCGCAACTGAATATAAATAAAAAAAAAGGCACTCATGATATCTTGCTCAGCAGGATGGAGAAGGCTAAAGTGTCTTATTCCATGACAAAAAAAAGACGTTAACAAAACCTTTGGGTACCGTTATTAGCAAGACAAAGTGAGAGCCGTAGACAGTGAGCCCGACAAAACCTGTGAGAGGCATCCCCGCGCCGCCTCGCCGACGTAACTGAGCAGCGTCGAGACAGCGCCGCCAGCGTGCCGCGCCTTCCTTGATATGGAATGACGAGGCGTTTCTGCAGAAATTTGCCAAATTTGGGCTAAAATAATTTCCTTTATCATCGTCCTTTCGATCCATCTTCTTTGTATTCACACTAATGAATAGTGATGTAGTGACTTCAAAAAACACTTCATGGGTGAGTTCTTGAGAATTTATCGACTTAATTTTCCTCGAAATGAGTAGTCCACGCTGCTGCAAACGTTGAAAAAAAAAAAAATCTTGCAAACAGTATAATAAGGGTTTATACAAAAAGCGCTTTCGATGTGTTAACTGGCGATCCTCTACAGTCACAGGATCTCGCGGGCGGAAGTGGTGGGCTGATGACTGGTGTTAACCCCTTGGATGCGAATTTCCTACAAGAGGACATCACCAAACTACAGGAGTGGATTAAAAAGTGGCTGCTCCAGTTTAGTGAAGGAAAATGTGAGGTCATGCAGGTTGTGAGGAAAAATCCAGAATACCAATACCACATGGGAAATACTCCACCACCCACCACATAGGCACAGAAAGACCTGGGAGCGTATGTTACCAGGCTACCAGTGAAAGCCAAATCCGTGCCAATCGCAGCGGACGGGTTAACCCGCGGGTGAGGTTACTCCGTAAATCGATGGGGAAGGAACGGTGTGCCGTTTGTGGGGCCTTCAGATATAATTATTGTCCACATAAAAACTGAAACATGACACTACTGCACTGTGGACCTACGGGCGGTAGAAGGCAAAGCAAAAGAATACAGCCATGGTAGTACGTACTGTAGGAGACAGTAATTGGTGCTGTAATCGTCTGAGGAGGCTTGTACCGGCTGACACCTGACAGCGTTAGGAGACATGGACGGACATAACTGTTTGTGTGATAATATATGATAATGTTTGCAGAGTCGAGTGTATCGCAGCAGAGCAGAACTGGTTAACTAGGCACGAATAAAGAGGTGCGTCTGAGAACATAATTATATGGCCAGTCTATTTCGGGTTTAGTAGACACTCACCTACTCCTTAGCCCATGCATGAATAGGAGTCTTCCACTGAGCCCTGTTCCATAAACCACTTTCTATTCTTCGTTTATTATCTCTAAAAATATCTGTTCCCCTGTCAAGTGCCGGTAACTCTAAACTCTACATTACTCCACGTCAGAGGAGGTATCAGGACACCTCTCCTCCCAAAATTGACTTCTCTTTCGGCCACTCCTCTGTACTTTTTTTAGGAGCAGTGAGTTGCGGGCTTTTTTTTTCATTATTGTTTTCTTTTTTTATGCCCTTGAACTGTCTTCTTTGCTGTAACAAAAATAAAAAAAAGACGTCCAAAACAATAGAAATTACGCACCTCAAGGTTGTATGCTGAAAAATGCACACCCTTTGAAACTGCAATTATCTCAGATTGGGGCAGAAGGAGTTTAGTGCCTTCCTTCCAGTGCCTCAAAACCTAAATTTTTCCATCTGACAACTCGACACAACCTTCCACATATCTACGTATTCCCTTTCATAGCACACACACAGCTGTCCCCTTATACAACATTAAACATATGAGTATTTGATCACTCTTAACTCGAAGCCCTGCGTGTGGACCCTGTGTGTGTGACAATAACAGCTGCAGGCCCGTGATAGTGTGACATGTATATAGTCCCCGCTGCCCTGAATATACACAGTCATCTTTTGTGTAACCTGAAGATATACGAGTACTTGTTTTCTATTGGTTACGTGAAGGAATGAGCCGGGGAACGAGGGATGAAGAAAGCACACACACACACACACACACACACACACACACACACACACACACACACACACACACACACACACACACACACCTTGACGGCGTGTCCCCTGGCAAGCTTTTGGAGGAGTTCCCTGCATGTGGGGCGGTACGTTGGGCGTTTTTTCTCCACTTGAAGGAAAATGAACACTGCTATCACTGCCAGGCGTTGAGTGCCGCTGGATTAGTTTATGTGACTCCTACACTTCATATAAATGTTCCGCGCCGTCACGGAGGTTGGGGACGCGCCACGAAGATGCAACATGTTCACTGGAGTCATACTTGTTATCTTGTAAGTTATGTACAAGTAAGTTTTAGTGGTGCTTATTTTTCAGATATAAAGAAGCGCTCACGAAAGATGTAAACGCAAATCACTACCAAATGTGTTAGTCAATTCTGTGAACCCAACAATTCAATATATCACACAGGTATCTTTTGTTTTCTCAAACTTAGCATTGCGTGTGAAATATTATAATGTTACGGTACAGCATCAGTAAATATGAACAAAATATACTTTTATTAAAACCTTATGGCAGAGAAAGCACTGATTCATTCGCTTTCCGTAGCTAAATATTTCACGCAGAGTGGATTATTAGCACTACTTTGGCTAAGCATAATAAGCTGAAGGCATTACAGTTTGCAAGCATTACGAGCAGAGCTTCAGCAGGCCGCTCTCTCCTGCCTGACATCGGGGCATCGGATCCTGTGAATACCAGTGAGCGACCTGATCCCTCTACCCCTTACCTGGACCCCCTACCCCTGTATCCCCCGCCTCCTCTTTCATCTATCCACCTCCTTACTACCTCCCTCCACTTCGTAAACCCCCTCGCCCTCCCTGCACCACCTGTTTCCCACCTCCTCCTTCCACCTCCATCTTACCACCCGCACCGTTACTCTCTGCCTCCCTCAACTTACTCTCTCCTCCACCTCCCTCTCTCTTGTTTTCTTACATATCCCTCGTCTACCTCCCCACTACCCTCCTCATCCACCTGCCCCCTTCCCACCTTCTTACACCAACTCCCCATCCATCCCCACCCCGTCTTCCATCCATCTCCTCACTACTCCCTCTTGCCTCCAGCCTCTGAATACCCCCCTCCACCTTCTTCACCTTAACAGAAAAACGCAGCTAAGGTCAGGGAAGCACATTAAGGTTAGGTGGATCAAGGTTACGTTATTATCGAGCAGTCCAGCGCAGGTGAGCACAGGATAAGGTACCGAGTGACCCTTCAGTATACCTCCTCGATAAATATTGTGAACATATCAGTCGTGGCTCATCAGTATCTTCCGTGCCTTAGCGAGGGGGTGAGCGGCGACCATGCACCCTCCCCGCACCAAACACAAAGGAACACAAAGGAAGAACAAACAACAGCAGACCCCCGCCGCCAGACCCGCCAAACCGGTACCTTTTGCTTGAATAAAGGAAAAATAATAGTGAGCATTTCTCACACTGAAATTGAATGACCACAGACGAAAATAAAAGAGTAAGCAGGATAGTAATGGCAGCGCTAATGATATATATTGAGGATGAGCGAAAACCAGGAAGGAGAGACACTGCTTACATAAGTGACGCAAGTACCAGAGTTATCGTATTACTTCGTGGTTTAGGGCAAGGTTCTCTATCTTGGGTAACTGTTTATCTGCTTTAATTCTCGCCCACTTTACCAGCGCTATATATTGAGAATGAGCGAAAACTAGGAGGGAGAGATACTGCTTCCATAAGTGACGTAAGCATCAGCCGGTTATCGTATTACTTCGTGGTTTAGGGCAAGGTTCTCTATCTGGGGTAACTGTTTTCCTGCTTTAATCACTCTGTCTCCCTCGCTGTGTTGTATCGACTTAAAAATACTGTGCAGAGTTTTTAGTGCATCTGTATACGCGAAAATCAATACCTTTTACTGCCCATCAGCCCGAGCTAGTTTGCTTGTGTGTGAGTTATCTTTCTTGAGTAGCTGTTTCTCTACTTGGATTCTCTCTCTTGGCTAACTGTATTTGTGCTTAAGTCGCCTCGCACATCAGGGGAACAAACGACATGTAGAGTAAGGCAAACAAAGAAGGGGCGGCTGAGTCATCGTCGGAGTGATTAAATCTTCATATTTCATCCTCAAGACAAACAAACACAAGGGGGCTGGCAAACATTAGGTGAAGTACTCGTGCTTAGGGTTACTGTGCTGGTCAAGGGAGCAGTAATCAGAGGAGGGCTGGGGAAGGGAGGGAGGAGGGCTGCAGACCGGCATGCTGGGGAAACCTGGAGCGGGCGGTGAGGGGGAGGTGATGGGGGGGGGTGGGAGGGAGCGCGAGGGAGAAGCATTAGATTGGACATGCGGGGAAGAGTCTGAGGTAAGTATGCAGGGGGTGTTGGAGGGTACTAAGCATAAAAAGAAGGGTGTCGGGGGGTAGGAATGCAGGGGAACGTTAGAAGGGGGGAAAACAGAGGAGAGTGGAGAGAGTGGGCCTGCAGGGAGAGTTAACTTGGGTATAGGGACGCGTGGAAGACTTGTGATAAATGCGTGGGGCAAGTTGAGGGTGGGTTAGTGGAGGAGAACTGCGGCGGTGAGTTTGGGGAGAGTATATAAAGGGTATGAGGGGGGGAAGAGGGGCGAATTGGAGGTGAGTGGAAATCCTGGGGAAAATTAGGCAGTGAGCATGCGAGGAAGAGTTAGGGGAGTCGGGGGGGAGAGAACTGGGGGGTGGGTATCGGAGGGGGGAGGTGATGGAGGGAGTTGGGTTGGTCTGTGGAGTGGTTTAGGCAGGTGTGTTGGATTGGGGGGACATGAGCCAGGTGCGCGGAGGTGTTGCAAAGGTCGGGGTGGGGGGGTCTATGCTGCGCGGTTGGTCACTATCAACCTTCAACTTGTCAGCCATCGCCGCTGCCTCCTCCGCACGTCCACCATTTTCAAAGTATATACAGGCGCGTTAATCTGATTCGTTTTCACTAGATAGGACCTCTTATTAATTTGCCTGCTAATTTTCTACGAGAGCGCCGATCATTACGAATCTGTATCTTCGCAATTCCTTAATGATACAGGCTACCAGACCGCAATTTGTTCTCTGCTCGTACCCTGTAAAAGAACCTTGACTTGAGAATGTCTAACTAAAAACCTACGATGATAATTATACTGTACGCCTTTCTACATCAGCTCCCAACACGCTTCTATCACTTTCTGACTCCACCTGCTTTGTACCTTCTCCTCCTCTTCCTCTTCCTCCTCCATCTCTTCATCTGCCAAAAAATAGTTGCATGCACTTCTGTGTCCTGCTCCCTCTTTCTGCCGCCTCGTCTTCCTCCTGCTCCTTCTCCTTCTCTTCACCGTACGCCTTTCTACATCAGCTCCCAACACGCTTCTATCACTTTCTGACTCCACCTGCTTTGTACCGTCTCCTCCTCTTCCTGTTCCTCCTCCATCTCTTCATCTGCCAAATAATAGTTGCATGCACTTCTTCTTCCTCCCGCTTCTCTTCCTCCTGCTCCTTCTCCATCTCTTCACCCGCACAAGTTGCACGCCCCTCAGCCTTCTTCACTTCCCCGGGACTGCACGCCTTTCTACTTAGCTCCTACAGGCCTCTATATATCAATTTCCACCTTCTGCTCTTTCTCCATTCTCTTTATCTCACCCTCTGACAGATCCTTAGCCTTTCCATGCCTCCTCTTTCACCCGCCTCCTCTCTGCCTTTTGACACATTATCGCTCTTTATCACACCCTTTTCCCTCCCGTGTTTCACCTCCTGCCCCGCCTCCTCTTTCTCCTTTATTCCCTAACTGCATGTCCCTCCCGGCCTTCCCTACCGTCCTTCGCACCTGTTATCGACCCTCATCGCACCCTTCACCTCTCACTCTCTCCCCGTGTCTTCCGAGGCTTCTCCTAATCTCAGCTAACAACCGGGCGCACCTGTATCTCTCTAATTATCTCGTTCGCGTCTGCCGTACCGTCTCGCATCCCTTCCTCTTCTCCCTCAACCACCACCGTCACCTCCATCTCCACTTCCTCTTCCTCTACTCTCACTTTTTCTTTTTTTCTCTTCCTCACTTTCTTTTTCTTTCTCTTTCTCCTCTCTGTTTTTCTTTCATTCTCTTTGTTTTCTTTTTCTTTCTGTTTCTTTTCTTCCTCCTTCTCCTCCTCCTCCTCCTTCTATTGTCTTATTTTTCCCATTATCATCATTCCCTTACGCTTCTAATACCCTTCTGCTTGTCTGCACCCCTCTTATCTTCTCCCCCTGTCTCTTTCCTCTTTTCCTATTAACCTTCACCTTTTCTTCCTCTACCAACACTTTTCTCCTGGTCAAAATCCCTCCATTTTTCTCCTCCTGTCTCTCTCATTTCTTCCTTTTGCACTTCACCTTTTTTTCCTCTACTAACGCCCTTCTCACTCCGTTCCTTGCTCCCGCCCCTTTGACCTGCAACCTCCTTTTCGAGCTCATAAAATCAAGAAAAGGTATGAAGTGGATGTGACTAAAAGGAACTGTGCACGAGAACGAGACGCTTCGATAATTGCCTCTTGCATAACCTTCACTCCTTTTAAAATAGATTTCAGTTCCTCGACAGTTCTATTAAGGCTCGAATTCATGAGTCAAAGTATTTTATTACAAGAGTAGCATTTATCTGGCAGTGAAAGTATATAAGATAAGAACATAAGAACATAAGAACGCAGGAGTCTACAAGAGGCCGGTAGGCCTGTACGAGGCAGCTCCTTTGACCCTAAGCTCCCGTGTATCTAACCCCACCTAATATCGCTGTCCATGAATTTATCTAGTCTATTTTTGAATGTGACAATTGTATTGGCACTCACCACATGACTGCTAAGCCTATTCCACTCATCCACCACCCTGTTAGTAAACCAATTTTTGCATATGTCCCTGTTGAATCTGAATTTATCCAGTTTAAACCCATTACTTCGTGTCCTACCCGGTTCTCTTACCAACAAAACCTTATGAATGTCTCCCTTATTAAAGCCCTTCATCCATTTATAAACCTCGATCATGTCTCCACGCACCCTTCGCCTTTCTAGAGAATGCAAGTTTAACTGTTTGAGTCTTTCCTCGTATGGCAAGCTTCTCAACCCCTGAATCATCTTCGTCATCCTCCTCTGCACCGATTCTAACATTTTGATATCCATTCTATAGTAGGGTGACCAGAACTGAACCGCATAGTCAAGATGAGGTCTAACTAATGCTAAATATAGTTTGAGGAAGATTTCGGGACTTCTGTTGCTTACGCTCCTTGAAATAAATCCCAGTACCCTATTAGCTCGATTTCTAGCTTGAATGCATTGTGCCCTTGGACGGAGATCAGAGCTCACTAAGACCCCTAAATCTCTCTCGCACCCAAACCTGCTTATGAGAGTGTCATTTAAGCGATAGTTATGTGAGGGGTTGTTCCTACCTACACTCAGAATACTGCACTTCCCTACATTGAACTCCATCTGCCATTTATCCGCCCAGTCATACAATCTGTTGAGTTCACCTTGGAGAATACTAGCGTCCTGATCCGACTCAATTACTCTACCGATCTTGGTATCATCTGCAAATTTACTAACATCACTACTAATTCCTGCATCTAAGTCATTGATATAAATAATAAACAAAAGTGGACCTAATACCGAACCTTGTGGGACCCCACTCGTAACACATCCCCAGTCAGATCTTTTACCATTGATTTGCACTCTTTGCTTCCTATTGCTAAGCCACGCCTTGACCCAGTTCAAAACTTTACCCTCTACTCCGTGAGCCTGTAATTTAAGCAACATTCGTTGGTGAAGAACTTTGTCAAACGCTCTACTAAAATCAAGATAGATTACATCATAATTTTCATCTCTGTCAACCGCCTCAAATACTTTATTGTAGAAGGACAAGAGATTGGTGAGGCATGACCTACCTTTTGTGAACCCATTCTGCGAGTCGTGAATTAAGCTATGTTTCTCTAGATGCTCCTGAATGTTCCTGGCTATTATCGACTCCAGCATCTTGCCTATAACCGATGTTAAGCTAATTGGGCGATAGTTTGAAGCAACCGACCTGTCCCCCTTTTTAAAAATCGGCGTCACATTAGCTACTTTCCATAGGCTCGGCACATAGCCAGTATTTACCGACATCTTAAAGATGTCGGTTAGTGGGTCACTGAGTACATCACCTTATTCCTTTAATACCCTCGGAAATATCCCGTCAGGACCTGGCGACTTGTTCTTCTTAAGCTTATCTATCTCATCCTGAACTACTTGCCTGGTAATGATTATATCCCTCAATTTATCGCCATCCCCGCCCTCGTACACCTGAACTCTTTCCGGTATAGTCGTTCGATCCTCCTGTGTGAATACTGAAAGGAAGTAGTCGTTCAACAATGTGCTCATATTTTCGTAATTTTCTACTAGCTCCCCTGTGTTTGTTTTCAGCGGCCCAATTTTCTCCCGTGGTTTTGTTCTATACATCTGAAAGAAGCCCTTAGGATTACTTTTCGCCTCATTTGCTACTTTGATCTCATAGTTCCTTTTTGCTATCCTGGTGTTTTTCTTAACTAATCTAGATAGTTCGACGTACCGGCCCCTGAGATGTGTTTCACCATTCTTTATTTTCTGATAAATTCCCTTCTTTAACCCAATCTCGTGTTTTAGTCCACGAGTCATCCACTTAGGATCATTGTTTTCTTTTCTAAGTGTTCGCTGTGGTATATGCTGTTCTTGCCCCTCTACTATTACTCTAACTAAATTATTGTAAGACATTTCTACCTGGTTCTCCTGGCTCTCCAATCCGCAGTTCTGGCCCTCATGAATCCCTAGATTATCCCAGTTTACCCCTTCAGGATGTCTTCGAAGCCCCTCGTAATTTGCTCTTCTGAAATCTGGCACTAACACTGGGTTTGGTTCGCGGGTTACCGCCCAGTCTAAGCTAAAACGAACCGTTCTGTGGTCACTATTTCCTAACTCTCCGCCCACCTCCAACTCACGTAGCAAGTTCCCATTATTGGTTAGGACTAAGTCTAATATGTAGGCAGGTAGGCTCAGTAACTACCTGCTTATCTTATTTCTTTTCCTAATTACTAGCAATTATCGGTGATTGCAGAACTCATCGGATAATTATAGTTTTGTATATATGCAAATAACTCATTTGCAAGTGTATGAGTGTTGATCTTTTTTTTTTTTTTTTTTTGCATATTTACCGAGTTTTAATGTGTTCAACTTAACCTGATCACAAAGATAACCCCATCAATCAATTTCTCAAGTCAACTTTACCCAGAAAAAATTGTTCATTTGTCTCTGCATGATGACTAGCTCAAAAGTTATGCGATTATTGATTATCGTCGGAAATCCAAGATGGCCGCTAAAGAACCCCTTGGGACAAGTTTCATGACGGGAACATAAAAATCTGTTTACTAGACACCTCGAGGATTACAAACATGTAAGTGAGAAAAATATGTCACCATGGTGCATGGGGACCCATCTCCCGACTCGACTATCTTGACAGAGTATGAGGCCGACAGTTGTAGCAAAAAGTTTAATTAAGAATACGCCGTTTAAGGGAGGCTGCTGTTTAGTTTACTATTGGAAGGGACGAAAGAGTGGAGATTCTGGTTAACCATTTCATTTGGACACGAGGAAGATGGGGCGTGGAGTCGCTAGGGCAGGATAACGGGGCTTGACTAGGCTATATGGGTCTACCTCCATGATATGGGTCCCAGCGCGTGGCGGCCATGTTCCGCGCGCACCCAGTCCCTCCTCCCCTCCCTCCCCAATCCCTGCTCTAAGGGATACGCAGCTGTTACCGGCGCCCTTCACGCGGAGATGAGGTGACGAGAGGATTGAGTAAATGATTTAGTGACGTGAGGCAGCGGCGGCGTGGGGCACAGCGGGCGGGAGGCAGAGAAGAGGGTTTGTTGGAATGGGCGGCGGCGCGCGCGTGAGTGCAACCCGTGTGATGTGATTGGTCAGCTCGCGGCCAACCCCGGCATTGTGTTCTCCCCTCAGCGTCATTGTTCCTGCCACCCTTCATGCACGGACGAGCCGCCAGCAGTCGTAAGTGACTGTTACCATGCCCACAGTACGGTGACGAGGGGCAGGAGAGGCCAGGGCCGCGGAATGAGAGGCAGGGAGCGGGGCGCGGGGCGAGAGAGAAGGACGGGTGTCGCCCGGCGGCGGGCACGTCACCAGAGGCCACTTTGTGCTTTATCTGTCGCCCTATACTGTGCCGGTACTGGCGCCTCTCACACCGAGACGAGGTAATGTGAGCTTCAGGTCAATGGAGGCACCCCGCCGGGCAGCAGCAGGGGACGGGCAGGGCAGCGAAGGGTCGGGGCGGCGTGGCGGCGGTGGCGGAGGGCGGGGCGGCAGCGGCAGCCCGTGACGTGATGGCCGTTACGCTGTGACTCATTCACAGGTATTACACTAGCGTAGGCGGCTTTCCTGTGTCTGCGGGCTGTTGGCACTCCTCCTAGTGGACGTTGTGTTTAAAAAAAAAAATCAGTATGAAGATGACGTAGCAGCGGTAAGCATGTGAGAGCTCCGGCCGTGGCGGGGCAGTGTTTGGGGCGGCCATTTTACAGTGTGAGGCGAGGCAGCGCGATGGAGCCCCGCAGGGTGTGCAGTGCTCGCCGCGACCCGTCGTCGCTCCGGTGATGGTCAGCTGACACGGGCATCTCGGAGTGTCCGGGGGCGTCCAGTGACTTGTATATGTTGATAGCGTGACACAGCAGCAGCCTTTGAACTCTACTTGACACCTCGTGAGGCAACACACACACACACACACACACACACACACACACACACACACACACACACACACACACACACACACACACACACTGTCCCCGCCTCCGCCACACTCTTCAAAACGGGCGGAACAATAATAATAACAATAATAACAGTCATAACAGCCTTCAAAAAAAATCCCAAACTCGGCGGCGACCCTCCCAGGCTTGGTCACTTTTCGGCCTCCGTTGACTGCCCCGCGCCACGCCTCGCCGCTCTTTCCTGGCTAATATTTGAGCAGTTTCTGGATACCACATCAACAATGCTTTCGACGGCGGCGGGGGCAAAATGTGTAATTGTGTACACAGTTTCGAGCGGGCTCTTCATCGGACTACCTTTCCCTCGCCCGTGAATGGCCGCGTCGATAAAGTGAAGGAAAAATCGCCTTGACGGGGAAACAAGAGAATGATAGTAACTGTTGACTTCGGTGGTGCTGGTGGTGGTGGTGATGGTGGTAGAGATAGTGGTTGTTTTTGGTAGTTGAAGTGATGGTAGTGAAAATAGGAAATGGTGGTGGTGGTGGTGACGGTGGTGGTGGTGGTGATGGTGCTAATAGATTCATCACCACGCTAGCACCAATCAGTCAAGAGCGTGTTTCGTTGACTCAAGGAATCATATTTAGTATAACACGATGCAAATGACTGATTATTTTCTTCTGCTCAAATCTTCTCAAGTGGTGCTTTTGTTTTAGGTCGAAGTAAATCATTTTACATTTGCGTCGCTTTTGGCTCATAAGTGTTTTTCACATTCACGGTGCAGAGGCCTTCTCAAACTATCACTAGGCTCACATAACTACCCATAGAAGCACCCACAACCGCTATGAAAGCCTTATTGAATGTGAATGTTTGTGGATAACGATCCAGAACATCTATTTTGAGCTACATTCAAAATTCACAACGCTTAAAGTCTTGTCGAACTATCTATTTTTTTAAGTCATTGATTTAAATCAAGATTTATATATATTTTTTTTCATTGATTTAAATCTTGATCTTATTGCAGGGCAACAATATAGAATGGAAAAATAAACAAATAAAACACTCTCTAGCTTTGATATCAATATTTTCGCTGTCAACTTCACAAATTTACCTGAGCTAATATAGATATACATCTTCAGTCAGCCACGCCTGGTCCGTCTAGTGTCCTGGGGCAGAACAAGACGTTGACCGCCTTTCTCACGTTATCTTGCTGAGGCAGAGTGATGGTTTTATAAGTATTTTACAACATGAACCACATGTTCTTCTATGTTACCAATTTCCAAATCATGAGCCAAAACATTCAGAATGTGTGCAGGGCAACCATGGGTTAGCAACCTCTGTTCATTTGCTCTTTTTTTTATTACAGCTAAAGAAACTGCTCAAGGGCAGCGAACAAAGCTGTAAAAAAAAAGCCCGCTAATCGCTGTTCCCACAAAAACATAAGTAATGAGCGGCCAAAAGAGAGGTCAATTTCGGGAGGAGAGGTGTCTTAATTCTGGATCTGGATCTGGACAATAATGCGCAGGGCACCCGTACAGGTGCATAACACGCATATTTGTTGGCTGTTGGGGGGACGGGGGAGCCGGGTGTGCAGGGGAGGGAAGTGATTCAAGTGTAATTGTTAGTGTTGGTGTGTTGTGGTGACAAGTGAGTGTGTATTTGTTTTTTGAATGAGTCTATTGTACCGCAGTCTAAAATCTGTTGAGGGAGGCTGTTCCAGTCACGTATGGTGCATGGAAAGTATGAGTGCTTGTATGCGTCAGTGTTAGTGTGATATGTTTGGTATTTATATATGTGTGTGTTACGAGTACGTTGACTGTTTGCGTTGTGTAGGTATGTTTGTGGGTCAATGTCGATGTGAGTGTTTGTGATCTTGTACATAAGTGTAAGTCTGTGTGCTTGTCTGCGTATGTGAAGAGGGTCCATGTTTATCTGTTGTTTGATCCGTGTTGTGATGCCAGGCGTTCGAGTGTAATTGTTTGTAATGAACCTAGCCGCCTTGGTGTTGATTTGTTCTAACCTCTCAATGTTTCTGTGTGTGTGAGGATCCCACACCGTGGAGCAGTATTCCAGAGTTGGTCTCACAAGTGTGTCATAAGCTATGTGTTTAATGTCAGGTGTGCAGTTATGTAAATTCCTCCTCAGGAGCCCCAGTGTTCTGTTGGCTGTGGCACTGATATGGTTTATGTGGGTGTTGAATTTCAAGTTAGTTGAGAGATGGATACCAAGGTACTTGTGTGTGTGAACTGATTCTAAATCTGAATTATGGAGAGTGTAAGTGTGATGGATGGGGTTTTGCGCTCTGGGGAATCTTAATAGTTTGCATTTGTCTGGTCGGAAGTGCATATGCCAGGTGCGTTCCCACCGCTCGAGGGCGTCCAAGTCGTTTTGTAGTAGTCTGCAGTCGTCAGTAGTCTTTACTGCTCTAAACAGTAAACTATCGTCAGCAAATAGTCTAGTGGAAGAGTTAGGCGTTGACAGTGGAAGATCGTCAATGTACAGGACGAAAAGAAGGGGCCTAGAACGGTGCCTTGTGGGACACCTGAAGAAACAGGGACAGTGTCGGATGAAGATCCGTCAAGAAGAACACGTTGAGTCCTGTTAGTAAGAAATGCAGTGATCCAGTGAAGAATAGGTCCTGGAATACCGTAGTATTTCAATTTTAATGTCAGTCTTTTGTGCGGGACTTTGTCGAAGGCTTTGGCAAAATCTAAAACAATAGTGTCAACTTGTTTAATGTCACGTCGGTCAAGTAGCCTCGTCATGTCGTGATATGTAGTAATGAGTTGCGATTCACATGAGCGTTTGGGTCGAAAGCCGTGTTGTGAGTCAGTAGGGATGTTGTTTGCGTCAAGGTGATTCATTATGTGTTTGTGTATTATGTGTTCGAAAATTTTACATGGAATCGATGTTAGTGAGATGGGGCGATAATTGGCTGGGTCAGTCCGGTCACCTGTCTTGAATAAAGGATTAATGTTTGCCAAAAGCCAGTCAGAGGGTAATGAGGTGGATGACAGTGATTGGGCGAATATGGCCTGAAGGATGGGGGCAAGGATGGGGGCAAAGGATTTAAGGATGAAGGCGGGAATGTTGTCGGGGCGTGTGGATTTAGTTGTGTCGAGTCCTTCCAGGAATTTCTGTATTCCGTTAGTCGTGATGTCAAGGGGGGCTATGGGGGGAAGGGGCAGTGTGGCATGTTTGGTGTCAGGTTGTGTTCTTGTGTGAATACCGATTGGAACTGTGTGTTGGGTATTTGTGCTTTGTGTTGTGGGCTGGTTACTAATGTGTTAGTGTTGTCTTTAAGTGATGTAATCGTGTTAGTGTCATGTCTGCGCATCTTAAAGAATTTGAAAAAGTTTCTTTTGTTATTTCTTACGTTGTCTCTGGGGTAAGTTGCTATGGGTTTGCGTTCCGCTACTTTTATGTTTTTGGAAAATGTCTTTTGGTGGTTTTTGTAGGCGGTCCAATTGTCTGTTGTGTTGTATGTCTGCGCGCGTCTGTAGAGTCTTTGTTTCTTGCGATGTTGTCTGCGTAGATCCCTGGAAAACCAGGGGAGTGTGTACTTGTTAGAAAATGTTTTTTTGTGGTATGTGTCTGTTCATTGAGGTGTGTATGGTGTGTTTCAGGTTGTTCCAGTTGGTGGAAGGAAGTCTTGTGTGTGGGTCTGTCGCAAAAAAGTCGGTGCTGAAGGCAGTTAGGTCTTGTTTGATCATGTCTAAGTCAGCCCTTGAAAAAAGGAATATCTGTCTGGGTCTCTGTTTATGTCTATCGGTCGGAGGTCAGCGTCAACGATGAGTATGTCATGATCACTAAGTCCTGGAACAACCTGAGTGTTTGTTATGTTAAGAATGTTGTTGGTGAGAAAAAGGTCAAGGGTGTGTGCTGTGGTCAAAGGGCCACCGTGGCCAGCGGGGCGCGTTACAGTATGTGTTCGTGTTGGCTGGAGTACTGTTTGTGAGAGTGAAAATGTAATTATGATGTCAACGAATGTGTCGTGTAGATGGAGTCTGTTTGTGTGGGGAATAATTGGGTTCGGGGCGTCAGCATCGGGAGGGTCAAATGGGGATATTGCAGTCCAATCAATGTCGGGGAAGTTGAAATCACCCGTGATCCAGATGTGTTTGTCTGCCTGTATGCGTGAAAGAGAAATTTGAAGGTTGTGTAAATAAATTGATACAATTTTCTTGAAAGAATTCAAGTCAAAGGCAGGAGGAAATATAGATGAAGGAAGGCTGTTCCAGAGTTTACCAGTGTAAGGGATGAAAGAATGAAGATGCTGGTTAACTCCTGCATAAGGGGTTTGGACAGTACTATAGGGATGAGCATGAGTAGAAAGTCGCGTACAGCGGGGTCGCGGGAGGAGGGGAGGCATGCAGTTATACTACTACCAGCTCAAACGTGCGGCAGTGACGTAGGCCTCTAGGGAATAAGCGGCAGTACAGCGTTGCCACGTTTTAACCACCTCTCTCTCTCTCTCTCTCTCTCTCTCTCTCTCTCTCTCTCTCTCTCTCTCTCTCTCTCTCTCTCTCTCTCTCTCTCTCTCTCTCTCTCTCTCTCTCTCTCTGCATCAAGTTTATAAAGCAGGTCCAAGGAATAGAGAGAGCTGCATACCCTCTATGCTTTACTATGGGTGGCTATACAGGTGTTAGCCAGTGCAGGTGTGAAGGGAGACTCATACTAAGCAAGGCGAACAAGGAGAAGTAAACAACGGAACAGTGAACGGCGGAGCAGTGACATAAACATGAACACACACATCATACAGACAGTGCCTCCACCACCCACCTGCAGCCGCTGGCCTCACCCCAGCACCCCGGCACGCCCCAGCACCTCCCACACCCGCTGGATGCGCTCTGGCCGCTCTGGATGTTCCCTGTGTGGGGGGGGGGGAGAGGGTGAATTAGTGTGTACCTCTGTGTGTTGTGGTGTGAGGGAAACTTGTCTGGTAAAAAAGGTTGCTCTAGTACGAGGGTAGAAAGCTGCCTCAAGGGGTTATGTGTGGTCAAAGTTATGGTGGTTAAGTGTTGGTTAGATAAGTGAGGAAAGCTTTGTCTTCTAGCTCTGGTAAAGAGTATTAAAGCTGCCTGAATGGGTGACATATGTAACAAGGAATTGGGTGAAAATAAATAAATGGTATGCAGAAAGTTGGAAAGTTTGGTTTAGTCGGCGCAACATCTGTGGTCATATGCTGGAGAGAGACAGAAGGGAAGGAATTATAGAAGGGAACAGATCCCAGGAGACGGGACACAACCCCCGATTAATACCTGGTACCCATTCACTGCTGGCTGGACAGGGGCATAGGGTATCGGAAAAGCCGCCCAAATTTTTCCACTCCGCCCAGGAATCGAACCCGGGCTCTCTCGGTTGTGAGCCGAGTGTGCTAACCACTGCACCACAAAGTCCTCTATAAATGGTATGTGTGAGGGAAACTCTGAGTCTTTTTGAGGTAAAAGCTCTGGTAAAAAGATGCTATGTGCTGCCTCAGTGGGTTTGGTGTGGACAAGAAATTTGGTCCAAGTAGATATATATGTGAGGGAAACTTGGTCTTCTTGAGGTAAAAACTCTGGCAGGTACCAAGAGCTGCCTCGGGTACATCAGAGTACTTAGACTATCTTTATTATGTTCTGTCTGTGAATGGAAAAAACACCTAAGTGTGTAGTGCACTTACCCTTAAGTAAGGCTGTGTGTTGCTCCACCTGCTCGTCACACACCAGACACAGCCTCAGAGACTCACTCAGCTTCCCTTCCTCCCTACATACCTTCCCTCCTCAGCTGCAGCAGTTTCTCACCAATCCTCTCCCTGAGCTGCTGGTCTGTGGTGTCAGGAGCTGCATGGTGTCTCTGGTCTGGTGGCGTAAGGGCCGGACACCCACCAGGCCTTGGAAGGAGAGGCTCGGGGTGAAGGTGCTGGGGTCAGCCTCGCCCCGCACCTCCTGCTGGCATAAGGACCCCTGGTAGTGGAAGCAGTGCCAGTGTGCCCGCTGGACATACACCAGGCTCAGCAGTGTCTCCTGAAGGCTGGGGAGGACAGGGAAGGGAGAGGAAGGTCAATGTTGAGAAAAAGAGCAGGTTAACTATAGGAAAAAGACATTGTTTCTGAGATCCAAGAAGGGGCATCAAGGAAAAATAAGACAATGCTACAGGCCCAAACAGCTTCCTCTTAATGAGCAGACATGGATAGGGAAATTAAAATAGACAGTGACAGTAAAGTAAGGAGAATAATAATAATAAAAAAGAGGGACAAAAACAATATTAAAACAAAACAGTTCAATAAATCCTGCATCAGAGATAAGGCAGACAGAGAGATAGATAAATGGATATAGACAGACTGAGATAGATAGATAGATAAAGACAGATATAAGCAGAGATAGATAGACAGGCATAGAGATGGACAGATTGATACAGAAAGATATAGACAGACAGATAGATAGATAGACAGACAGCTATCAGGCACCTTGGTGATGGCTGCAGGGGGGTCCAGCAGGGGGGCGGTGGTGGCCCAGCAAGGCACTGAGGGTGTGGGCGGCACTCTTGGCCAGGACGGCAGGCACCACCCACCCTGCACACACAACAGGGATTGCTTATTACCATTCTAATTATTATTATTATTATTATTATTATTATTAGTATTACTACTATTATTATTATCAATATTACTATCATCCTGCTATGTAATAATAATTGTCTAAGCTATTTTTCAGATTTCTGTGCAATATTTTTTTTCAAGTTTTCAGTGGTCAATTTTTTTTTTCCCAATTGAATTCTATAGGGAGGTAGAATGCATACCAGTGTGTGGATGTGAGGTGCTCAGTTCCTGCCACAATGTTTGGGTGAGGTCAGACTGGTCACCTCCAGCACCACCTTGCCCCACGCCAGGGCCATCAGCTGGGAGGTGAGGTGTGTGTACAGGCCTGGCCACACCTCCAGCACCAGCACCACCTTGCCCCGTGCCAGGGCCATCAGCTGGGAGGTGAGGTGTGTGTACAGGCCTGGCCACACCTCCAGCACCAGCACCACCTTGCCCCACGCCAGGGCCATCAGCTGGGAGGTGAGGTGTGTGTACAGGCCTGGCCACACCTCCAGCACCAGCACCACCTTGCCCCACGCCAGGGCCATCAGCTGGGAGGTGAGGTGTGTGTACAGGCCTGGCCACACCTCCAGCACCAGCACCACCTTGCCCCGCGCCAGGGCCATCAGCTGGGAGGTGAAGTGTGTGTACAGGCCTGGCCACACCTCCAGCACCAGCACCACCTTGCCCCACGCCAGGGCCATCAGCTGGGAGGTGAGGTGTGTGTACAGGCCTGGCCACACCTCCAGCACCAGCACCACCTTGCCCCGTGCCAGGGCCATCAGCTGGGAGGTGAGGTGTGTGTACAGGCCTGGCCACACCTCCAGCACCAGCACCACCTTGCCCCACGCCAGGGCCATCAGCTGGGAGGTGAGGTGTGTGTACAGGCCTGGCCACACCTCCAGCACCAGCACCACCTTGCCCCGTGCCAGGGCCATCAGCTGGGAGGTGAGGTGTGTGTACAGGCCTGGCCACACCTCCATCTCACCCTGAAATGCCAGATGGTAGAATAAAGTACAATAAATATGCTGTATTATTATTATTATTATTATTATTATTATTATTATTATTATTATTATTATTATTATTATTATTATTGTGTTTGGCTTCCCTGTTAAGAGTGGTTCATAATGGGAAGTTTGTGACATAGTTGAGTAAAATAAAATATATATACCATCTTTTATTATTACTAGTAGTAGTAGTAATAGTAGTAGTATTATCATCATCATTATTATGAGGTTTGACTTCCCTGCTGGAGTGATTCACGCTGGCAAGTGTCTGGATGAGGAGACAGAGCTGAGAACATCCATGAATTTATAAAAGTAAGTACAGTTGTATGAAAGCAGATATGGAGGCAGGTCAACACAAGCTTAGGTAAAATCCTCTATACTATGACTCAGTAAATGCATACAAAAAACAGACAAGCCAGCAGAGGCAGACACACACACACACACACAGATACATTGTGACTAAGAATGACCTTGAAAATAGAGAACATTTGAGTTCAAGCAAAAAATATTCATGAACTTAAAGCTAAATTTGATAAACTGAAATTTGGAGACAGGACCATACCAGTGTAAATCATCCTGTATATTACTAGGTAAATACACACACACACACACATACACAAGAGCCCACAAGTGTAGCTCAATCCCTATATATCACAACTATAGTCTGTTCACTTAATTCTGACCCAAGCTGACAACATAAACCTAAGCGTGTTCATAAGCACAGTGCAGATTAGCAGAAAGTGCTGCGTGAGATAAACACAAACAGGTTAAAGAAAACTTGGAAGCCACAGCAGCAGCCAGTCAGCACTCAGCTTGCAAACACACTTAGGTTTATGTTGTCAGCTTGGGTCGGACTTAAGAGAACAGACTTTAGTAAGGCTTTAGGCCAAGAGAGAGAGAGGCTGAGAGAGCAGGACTTGCCTTTTCATCCCCCACTGCCGAGTCATAACCAGCAGACACAACACTATAACTAACTCAGGACCAAACTAGAAGAGAAAATAGTTGTGCTTAGGGTTCAAACGGCACACCAGGTTCAGTCTAGCCTCTTCCGATCATATGCTGAGGTTTGTGCATAGGTGTGTGTGTGTGTGTGTGTGTGTGTTGGGGTCCTAATCGGTCAATCAGATTGTATCTTACTGACAAAATGTGTCAAATGTAGCAATTTCAATATGGTATGCCACATAAACTGTACTGCATTGTAGGGATCTTGCTTTTCCTGTCCCTCAAGCCTGAACATCTAATGCCGCCTAGTAATGAAGGGGAAAAAAATTCACACTAAGCTGCACACAACTTTCTACTCTGTCTCATTCCTGTGCTATACAAATCCCTTATGCAGGAGTAAACCACCTTCTGCATTCCTTTATCCCTTTTGCTGGTACACTCTGGAACAAACAAGCTTCCTTTGCCTGTGTTTCCTCCTGCCCATGACTTGAACTCTTTCATGAGGGGAATATCAAGACACCTCTCCACCTGTAACAGACTCTCTCCAGACCACTCACTTCTATCTACTTTTACAGGAGCAATGCATAGTGGGCTTTTTTCCCCTTGAGCTGCTTCATTTACTGGACAAAGGAAAAAAAGAAAAAGAGCTTCTCACTCCCTTGGCCTCTGCCTTTTCCTGACCTACTAACAAAGACCAGAGCTGCCCAGCCTCAACCTCTGCTTCTCCAGACTTGCCATCGGTTGCTGCCGCACCCCCAGCAAGAGGCTGACCGCGCGGGGATTCCTGGCTGACGTCTTCCTCTGGGGCGTGTCTTCCGTCATCCTGCAACACAAAGGTTCACCTTCATCAACTGGTTAAGATTTATTTCAGAGGCAATATTTGCCCAAGGTTTTTGATATGGGGTCATTTTCAATAATTTTAAATGTAGAAATTCAACTGTCACAAAACAGAGCCTTGAGGACACATTATTGTGGGGATAAATGCCTAACAGTTAGGTAATAACCAATATCTATAACCATTGCAAAGTGGATCACAGGGATTTATCAAAAATTACCCCGTGTGCTGCCACTCCATGTTTTCTAGGGTGAATACAAACCCATCAAAGCCTGACATGATAACCAATATCTATACCCTTGTAAAGCATATCAAGAATTTATCAAAAATAATATACAATAACAAGTGGTAGGCATTGCAACCAAGGACCTTGCACAAGCACTAGGTAGCTTATGACACACTTGTGAGACCAACACTGGAATACTGCTCCACGGTGTGGGATCCTTACACACACACAAACATTGATAGGCTAGAACAAATCAACACCAAGGCGGCTAGGTTCATTACAAACAATTACACTTGAACGTCTGGCATCACAACACGGATCAAACAACAGATAAACATAGACCCTCTTCACATACGCAGACAAGCACACAGACTTACACTGATATACAAGATCACAAACACTCACACTGACATTGACCCACACACATACTTACACAATGCAAACAGTCAACGTACTCATAACACACACACCCATAAATACCAAACATATCACACTAACACTGACGCATACAAGCACTCATACTTTCCACGCACCATGTGTGACTGGAACAGCCTCCCTCAACAGATTTTAGACTGCGGTACAATAGACTCATTCAGAAAACAACTACACACTCACTTGTCACCACAACACACCAACACTAACAATTACACTTGATTCACTTCCCTCCCCTGCACACCCGGCTCCCCCGTCCCCCAACAGCCAACACAAATATGCATGTTATGCACCTGAATGGGTGCCCTGCGTATTATAAATCAAGATCAAGGTAATTTAGCTGTGCAGGTGTAACTAGTAATTTTGCACTTGTGCACCGGCAATATTACACAAGACTGAGCACTGCACTGCTGATATTTACTGAAGAACAACACTGTGCAGGTTATTGCACCGCACCCCACCACTAAACTTAACAGATCTATTCAAATTTAACATCACCTGCTGGGTGGGGCTTTGTCCCCGTCAACCCTACTGGCAGACCTTTCATAACAAATGTGCAACCTCCCCTTCAGACCTTTTTGTTCTAACTCCTGATCTACCCACTAGAGGCCACCATCACTAAATAGCACATGTTAGGACCCAGCTTGAACTAAGGAAGAGGTCCTTCAGTGTCAAAGGCATTCCTTTGTGGAATTCCCTCCCTGAATCCCAGGTCACCCTCCAGTCTCTACCTCTATTTAAATCAGCACTAGCTCATCATCTTGGGGACAAACTTTTGGAATATCATTAAATGGACTGTAGCTCTACATCTAATCGTATAAATTACATTACAAATTGACTGCATATGATGGACTATCCAGCTCTTTCATTAGTATTTGTTTTTGTTTATGTAATTATATATTGAGAGCTGGCGCATCAGCAGAGTGCTGGCTTCCCCTCGTCATCATGTGGACTGTGGGGTCTGGAAGCCCACCAGGTGAGTAAACCAGGTGAGTTAGTTTGAAATATCCAAATCTGACACAGCACCTTCTTAGGGGGCATTACCTTTGTTCCCCTTTGACCCCTGGCGTGTGTCATGCACCACCCACTCAACAGGAACAGCAGGCACCCATTTAACTGTTTCTGCAGGGAATGGTTATGTAAAAAGCTGAGCAGCAGTACAAGGCACCTCAGTAAGGTGCCCAGCAGCCCCGCGGGGCGGCGGGTGTGATACTGGAGGAACACCAAGGGCAGGGGGGCGTCTTGGCCATGCCGGTCACACACTCCATCATTACCTTCCCCTCGTAGGATCAGCTTCACCTAGGCTTAGGCATGCCTCGCTAGGCCTTGTTCAGGCTGTCATGGTGGTGAGTGTCTGGCAGGAAGCTGTGGGTGTATGGCGGTGAGTCTGCCGCCCGACCCTGCACGGAGATGACACACACACACACACACACACACACTGCCTGTCGTGTGTCCACGCCAGGCCACACGCAGCAAACAGTGGACAGTAGTCTTGCCCCGGGTACTCGCGCGGCGGTGCTGGCGTCCCCAACACCCGTCGTTCCTGCAGAGTCGCTGCTGCCAATGTTTGTGTTTTTTCAACGGGACGCTTATCGTGCCACACCTGCTCATATTCTTTTCTGAGTAGTGTGAGGATGAAACTGTTTTGCTCCTATTATTTATTTGTTGCTGATTTGTGTCGTCACTTTTTGTGGGTACTGGATTCTCACCAACCACCGGCTCAGGGACCAACGTGACGGAGGTGAGCACCGAGGCAACGCGCAGAACAATTATATACGCCCCAAACCTTACCTTGCCCTCCCTACACACACACACACACACACACACACACACACACACACACACAAACAAACACAAACACACACACACACACACACACACACACACACACACAAACACACACACACACATGGAATAATAAAAAAAAACTGAAATATTTATCTTAAACGTGAATTAAGAGTCATCAAAGGAGGAAGAAAATTATATTTATATTCATAATGTAACGTACCTGCCGGCATACCAACACCGCAGAAGCCAGTTAAAAGCCAATTGGGAAAATTGGGAATAATCCCTTGTACATGGCCATGGTTATTTACCGGATCCAGTTTCTCCTCAGCCGAAACAATACCCGTAGAGGTTAATATGTCATAAGTAGATAAGGGAAGAGAGCGAGAAATACGAACTACAGCTTGGGTTGGCACCCCTGATATAAATCCAGCCGGATCCCTATTTTTATATATATTTATACTGTTACGCAGACACGAGCGAACCCGCACCCGAATGGTGGTTCACGGGGACGGACCGCCATGATTCACCCTCCTCACCGACCCGCCACGTAGGCCTCGGCGAACCAGGGCCAAGCTGACGTCTCCACCGCCTGGCTGCCTCAGAATCAGTCCACCCAGCGCCTCCGAGCTGGCCACACCGCGTAAGCTGACCTCTTCACGCACGGCTCTGCGGTTCCCAGGGGCCCATTGGATTACGCTGAGCGCCTTGAGGAACGTAAGGACGCCAGCACAACGAGCCCCACGAGCGGATGGGGACGGTACTCGGCGCCCCTGACGGAGCTGCAAGGTGCTGTGAAGGCGGGAACTCGACCAGTGTGTCTAGGCGTGTCGCTATTGTGGGGGAGCCAATAAACCAGCTACCAGAAAACGTGTTTCCCTCAGCCCTTCCCGTTCTCTGCAAGGCTCCGATCCCTTAGTTGTGGCGAAAGCAGGCCCCAAGGGGCGCCACCCCTTACTCCTTTTGTTATAGTAGGATATCAATGTATTATTATTTAATATCACCACGAATTAGGCATACAATTGTCAATGGAAAAACCCCACGACAGATAGATCACGCCACCTTATAGGAATGTCGTCCGTCAGTGTTTACCGTCTCAGTTTTGTATACTTCGCACTCCGATGGTGCGTGGAGGTCACCTTGACATACGTGACCAATTGTAACAATTATTTTCCAACCTGTAACTCGCCACTCCTTCACGAGAGTCCGACTGACACACAACGACAGTCGCTCTCGCTCCGTCGCTTCTTGTACATAAAGGCTACGAATATAATTCGCCCTCCCCCATCCAAGTTAGCTGTTCCATCAGTTTCCTCAGCATGATACAGCCCCTTCCCACCCAAGCCAAGTTAGCTGTTCCATCAGTTACCTCGGCATGATACAGCCCCTTCCCAGCCAAGCCAAGTTAGCTGTTTCATCAGTTACCTCGGCATGATACAGCCCCTTCCCAGCCAAGCCAAGTTAGCTGTTCCATCCGTTACCTCAGCATGATACAGCCCCTTCCCAGCCAAGCCAAGTTAGCTGTTCCATCCGTTACCTCAGCATGATACAGCCCCTTCCCAGCCAAGCCAAGTTAGCTGTTCCATCGGCTTACCCCACTTTATGGGGACACACAAAATTCATGGCTCGAGGAAGTTGATAAATCCTGCCATAAGATAGGTAGGCTACTTAGGATGGTAAGGAGGCCTGCATGGAGACTTGCCTGGAGAAACCCTTGTGTGTCGTAGGGTGGGCGAGGTGACGCACCCCTCAGCCTATGCCCCTGTTGTTTGATTTGTAGAACACATGAGGCCACTTGCCGATGTGAGTAAAACTAACCTTATGTAAAATATATGAGTCTATATTCCTAAAACACATATCCCAATCTGGTAGATGATCATAATAGGCTGAGTATATAGCCCCCAAAATTAGCAATTCTTGACCTTAACACCTGGCCACAGTCCTTCAAAACATCCTTGATTTTCACACCTGGCCTCAGTCCTTCAAAACATCCTTGACCTTCACACCTGGCCACAGTCCTTCAAAACATCATCAACCTTCACACCTGGCCACATTCCTTCAAAACATCCTTGATTTTCACACCTGGCCACAGTCCTTCAAAACATCCTTGACCTTCACACCTGGCCACAGTCCTTCAAAACATCCTCAACCTTCACACCTGGCCACAGTCCTTCAAAATATCATCAACCTTCACACCTGGCCACAGTCCTTCAAAACATCCTCAACCTTCACACCTGATCACTGTCCTTCAAAACATCCTCAACCTTCACACCTGGCCACAGTCCCTCAAAACATCATCAACCTTCACACCTGGCCACAGTCCTTCAAAACATCCTTGATTTTCACACCTGGCCACAGTCCTTCAAAACATCCTCGCCCTTCACATCTGGCCACAGTCCTTCAAAGCATCCTCGACCTTCACACCTGGCCACAGTCCTTCAAAACATCCTTGATTTTCACACCTGGCCACAGTCCTTCAAAACATCCTCGAACTTCACACCTGGCCACTGTCCTTCAAAAGATCCTCAACCTTCACACCTGGCCACTGTCCTTCAAAAACATCCTCGACCTCGCACCTGTCCACATTCCTTCAAAACATCCTTGATTTTCACACCTGGCCACAGCCCTTCAAAACATCCTTGATTTGCACACCTGGCCACTGTCCTTCAAAACATCTTCGACCTTCACACCTGGCCCACAGTCCTTCAAAACATCCTTGATTTTCACACCTGGCCACAGTCCTTCAAAACATCCTCGACCTTCACACCTGGCCACTGTCCTTCAAAACATCCTCGACCTTCACACCTGGCCACTGTCCTTCAAAACATCCTCGACCTTCACACCTGGCCACTGTCCTTCAAAACATCCTCGACCTTCACACCTGGCCACTGTCCTTCAAAACATCCTTGATTTTCACACCTGGACACTGTCCTTCAAAACATCCTTGATTTTCACACCTGGCCACAGTCCTTCAAAATATCTTTGACCTTCACACCTGGCCACAGTCCTTCAAAATATCTTTGACCTTCACACCTGGCCACAGTCCTTCAAAACATCCTTGACCTTCACACCTGGCCACTGTCCTTCAAAACATCCTTGACCTTCACACCTGGCCACTGTCCTTCAAAACATCCTCGACCTTCACACCTGGCCACTGTCCTTCAAAACATCCTTGACCTTCACACCTGGCCACTGTCCTTCAAAACATCCTTGACCTTCACACCTGGCCACTGTCCTTCAAAACATCCTTGACCTTCACACCTGGCCACTGTCCTTCAAAACATCCTCGACCTTCACACCTGGCCACTGTCCTTCAAAACATCCTCGACCTTCACACCTGGCCACTGTCCTTCAAAACATCCTTGACCTTCACACCTGGCCACTGTCCTTCAAAACATCCTTGACCTTCACACCTGGCCACTGTCCTTCAAAACATCCTCGACCTTCACACCTGGCCACTGTCCTTCAAAACATCCTCGACCTTCACACCTGGCCACAGTCCTTCAAAACATCCTCGACCTTCACACCTGGCCACTGTCCTTCAAAACATCCTCGACCTTCACACCTGGCCACTGTCCTTCAAAACATCCTTGACCTTCACACCTGGCCACTGTCCTTCAAAACATCCTTGACCTTCACACCTGGCCACTGTCCTTCAAAACATCCTCGACCTTCACACCTGGCCACAGTCCTTCAAAACAAACATAAGTAAGTTGAATCATGAGACATTCGTGACATTGTACTGCTCAGAATTCAACTTTCCTGTACATACACACAACCTCTGCGTGTCACAAGCTGCACGAGAAATTTATCCAGACCTGAAAAGGGAGAAACAAATTTTCCAGCACCAGGAATTGAACCCACGACCAGCTATAGACGGGGAAACACTCTTCCACTAAGTTGGTCAAAGAGGTATCTACCCTGCTGACTAAGTGGGTTTGGGAGGCTTTCCACATCAGGCGGGTCACTACACGGCTCCCTTTCCATTAGACCAATTTGTGTGTTGCCTGCTAAAACTTCTGTTTGCCATGAACCCTTTGGAGAGAGTGGGCATCCATCATCCTGTTCCCAACACAGGGGAGGCACAACAGAACACAGGAGATGCTTTCACTGCTTTAGCCACCACTTGTATTGGCCAGAATTCCACTTTCCTGTACATCCACACGACCTCGCATGTCACGAAACACACAAGAAATTGATACAAACCCAGAAAGGGGGAAACACAGGGCCATATTTTCTGGTGGGGCTAGGGGGGCTATAGCCACCCAATGTTTCCCTAGAAATGCTTAATTTTTCAAAAAATTCACCCAGCTGTGCATGCTCGCTTTGCTCACCCCCCTACCCCCCTACACTCATGAACCTATGATGCCTTTTTGTTCCTCTCCAGAATTAACCATAATTACGGCCCTGAAACGAATGGTTCTGGGGCCAGGCATCAAACCTGCAATAGGCCAGATGGGAAACAACCCTTCTACTAAGTCTGCCAATGAGGTGCAGTACTACACTTGCTAGGCGGGTTTGGAGGGCGTTCCACACCAGGCTGATCACTACACAATAGGTGCAAGAAACCTATAAATTTACAAAATAGTATTCAGATTAGAGACTGTTAAAGGCAATACTAAAATGCAGAAATTTTGGGTTACCTTTCCACTAGTGAGGGACCAGAAAAGGGAACATTTTGGATAATGGTACTCTTCACCCTCTTGTGAATCCACTACAGCTTCAACTCAGCTTAGTTTATGAAGCGGCTGCTTTGTGGTGGGTGATGGCTCAGTTGGGTGCACTCAGGATTTTGTAGAGGGAGAAGTGACCTTTTTCCTCTATATTTTTGTTATTTATTTCATGTAATGTTGACCATTACTGCTCACATAAAGTTGCATTGCATTCAAACTTACCAAACCTGTCAACAGCATATGTTTTTGTGATCAGAAAAATTCCAGCTTGTACCAATAATTTTTTTTTTCATTATTCAAAGAGGTATTTTGGCTATACTTTAAATAAGTTTTACAGAAAAATTGCATTGCTACATCATTCAGTTCAAACTAGAATAATAACCACACATTTACACTTGATGTGCATTTCATATGTATAAACCTTAGTCATCACAGCCTAAGTATGTAACAATATAATCACAAGTTATGCCATCAGTGATGCCCGGGTTCATGGCTCACCGCATAACAGTATTAATTGTTGAGTTATGCTTTACTTATCTTACATTATTCCCCACTGGTGTGTGGAACTGTGTGAAGAGACAAAAAGTGAAAAACGAAGTCCATGATAGTGAGGGCAAAATTTACTGATGTATCAAGGTGTGGCTCAGCGACAGGCTGCAGAGTTCAGGTAAATGGTAAAAAATGTGTCAAATTTTGTACAAAAAGCAGTGCCCTTCGTGGATCAGTTAAGAGCCCATTTTTAAGTTGATCTGTTACATAGAAATATATTTAAATGTGGCATGAATATACGGCTACCCTCTGACTGGGAAGATAGCCTACCCCATCCTTACCTTCACGTGGTGCGCACCGTTAGTATACCCTGCGGGGTAGAACCAACGGGGAGGGGGGCAGTGACCATCAGCTGCTTTGTTTTTATCCTTTTAGCCTTGACAAGGAGCAAGTCTCCATAACACTACATGGACTGGCCACCCATTGGTGGCCTCTAATACTTTTATTGAGTTTTTAGAGGCAGGAGCGATGGCCAGAGGGCGGCAGAAGAGAAAGGAATGTCTGAGACTGGTGTCTATTAATGTGAATGGTTTAGGTGGTGAGGAAAAGAGGAGAGTGATGACTGAAAATTTTGTAAATGGTAGAGTGGATGTGTTGGGAGTGAGTGCAACACATATTCGAGGAACTGGTGTGAGTAATGGTAGAGAGGGTACGTGGGAGGGTGTGCCTGGGGGTGTTGTATGGACGGGGATAGATGAGAAGTATGGAGGCAGGAGTAAGGAAGGATGTGCTATTGTGATGTCTGAAAGTGTGGCATGGTGTGACTGATTATGGTTGGAAGGGATCAAGAATTGTGTGGGTGAAAGGAAAAGTAGGCATGGGTGTGTATTTATGCTTCAGTAAATGTGAAAGAGTAAAAAAGGACTGAGAGAAAGGGAAGCTTTTTAGGAGGAAGTGAATGCATGTTTGAAGAGTTTTGAGAAAGAAAGGAAACTTATTATGATGGGAGATATGAATGCTAAAGTGGGTGATGAATGTGTGATGGATGTGGTGGGAAAATGGGGGATACCTGGGAAGAATGAAAATGGAGAGTGCCTGGTGGATGTCTGTGCTGAGAGGGGAATGTTCCTAGCGAACACCTTCTTTCAGCACAAGAATATCCACCGATACACGTGGAGGAGGGGAGAAGATAATGAACAAAAAGGATTGATTGATTATGTGGCAGTAGATGAAAGGCTTAGAAAAGAAATTTGTAACGCAAAGGTAGTAAGAGGAATGTTCGATGGATCTGACCATCTTGCAGTGCTGGCAAAGTTAAAGATGAAAGAAAAGTGGGTGCTTGAAAAGAAAGGTGAAGTAAAAAAGGAAATACTGAAGATAGAAAAGCTACAGGAAAAAGAAATAAAAGATGAGTATAACCGTGAAATGGCAGAGGCCTTGAGTGAAAAATGGGAAAGTGTAAAAGATAATACAAATATTGAAAAAAGTTTTTGTAACATTTAAAGAAATAATGGTAACTACAACAAAAAAAGTGTTAGGGATGAAAGTGGTGAGAGATGGAAAAAGAAATGGAAATTCATGGTGGACAGAAGAGATAAGGAGGGTAGTAAAAGAGAAAAGGGAACTTTTTAAGAAAACTCAAGTAAGAAATGTGGCTGAACAAGTAAAAAGGGAAAGGAAAAAGAAATATAGAGAATGCAAAATGAAATTAAAACAAGCAATAAAAGAAAGTAAGAAGAGAGTTGATGAAGACTTTGAAAAAAGACTAAGTGAAAAATATAAAGGGAACAGGAAATCATATTGGAAAGAAGTAAAAAACGAAAGAAATGCAGAAAATATCTCCTCAGGTAAAATAAATGAAGTTATGGATGAGAATGGAAAGATGTTGAAAGACGGGGAAGCTGTGAAAGAGATGGAGAGAATATTTCAAAAACTTAATGAATTTTGAGGATGGATGTCCAGCAGCTGTAACAGCAGCAGTTTTGAGTAGAGACAGAGGAGGAGTATATAAAGAAAGAAGTCTAACACATGAAGAAGTAAATCAGGCAATAAAAAGATTAAAAAATGGAAAGGCAGCAGGAATTGATGGAATCACAGCAGAAATGTTGAAGTGTGGAGGAAATGAAGTCGTGAAATGGATGGTCAAGATATGTGATGTAGAATGGGAGGGGGCAGCAGACTGGACGAAAGCCATCATTGTCCCAGTTTACAAGGGGAAGGGCAGGAGAGGGGAATGTGGGAGCTATAGAGGTATAAGTCTCCTGAGTATACCCGGAAAGGTATATGGAAAAGTCATAATAGAGAGGGTGCAAAGACTTACAGAAGAGAAAATCAGTGAAGAGCAAGGAGGCTTCAGGAAGGGAAGGGGATGTGTGGATCAGATATTTGCCTTCAGGATGGTAGTAGAAAAAATAATAGCAAAAGGAAAGAAACTATACGCTGCCTTCATGGATTTGGAAAAAGCTTATGACAGAGTCGATTGGATTGCATTGTGGGATGTTTTAAAGATTTATGGTGTGGGAGGAAAACTGCTTAGTGCAATAAAGTCTTTCTATGAGGATGCATCTGCATGTGTCAAAATTACTGGAGAAACAAGTAAACATTTTGAGATAAAAGTGGGCTTAAGACAAGGGTGCGTCATGTCACCATGGTTATTCAATATTTATATGGATGGTGTTATTAGAGAAATGAGGGGCAAAGTTGGAAAAGTTGGAGTAAGACTGTTCGATGAGGGAAGGAAGTGGGTACTGAATTCGATACTGTTTGCTGATGACACGGTGCTCATTGCAGAAAATGAAAGTGACCTTCAAAATTTGGTCATTGTTTTTTATAGTGTCTGTAACAGGAGAAAGCTGAAAGTAAATGTCAACAAAAGTAAAGTGATGGTTTGTGAGCGAAGTAGAAGTGAGGTTGTAGATTTTGTATGCCCATATAGAGTGGGAATTGAATGTGAAAAAGAATGCAAAATAATTTGAAAGGTGAAGAAATGGAGGAGGTCAATGAGATTAAGTACCTTGGATCAGTTATGTGTAAACATGGTGGTATGGAGGGAGAGATAAGAGAAAGGGCATTGCAAGGAAGGGTGGTAGGGTCTTTGGGACGAATCATGAATGGCAGAAGTGTGAGAATGGAGGTAAAGAGGGATTTGAGAAATACAATAATAGTACCAACCCTCACATATGCAAGTGAAAAGTGGGCCTGGAATGAAAGTCAGACGTCTAGAGTGCAGGCAGTGGAAATGAGTAATTTGAGGAGTGCTTGTGGTGTGAGTAGAATGGATGGAATGAGTAACGAAAGTGTGTACGAGCGTTTTGGAATGTGTCACAGGGGTGAAGGGAGGAAGTGTGGAGTGGTGGAAGAAGTGAGCGACAGACTTTAAAGTGGTTTGGCCACATGGAGCGAATGGAGGAGAGTAAGATGACCAGAAGGGTGTATGTGAGTGAGATAGAGGGAGGGAATGCTAGAGGACGACCTCCAGTGAAATGGAGGGATAGGGTGCAGGAGTACGTTGGGGAGAAGGGGGAAAGATCTTTGATAAACTTTGAGTAGGCAAGGAGGGAGTGTCTGGATAGAGAAAGTTGGAAGCTCTTCTGCCGTGGCCATCCCCTGGTGGGAGCTCCTAGGAGCAGGCGTCGATGAAATGATGGTGATGACACACACACACACACACACACACACACACTCATGTCAAGGGGAGGGCACTATCAGTCTACTAAGTTTTCAAGCCCTGTTATGATGTTATGAATATAAATATAATTTTCTTCCTCCTTTGATGACCCTTAATTCACGTTTAAGATAAATATTTCAGTTTTTTTTTATTATTCCATGTGTGTGTGTGTGTGTGTGTGTGTGTGTGTGTGTGTGTGTGTGTGTGTGTGTGTGTGTGTGTGTGTGTGTGTGTGTGTGTGTGTGTGTGTAGGGAGGGCAAGGTAAGGTTTGGGGCGTATATAATTGTTCTGCGCGTTGCCTCGGTGCTCACCTCCGTCACGTTGGTCCCTGAGCCGGTGATTGGTGAGAATCCAGTACCCACAAAAAGTGACGACACAAATCAACAACGAATAAATAATAGGAGCAAAACAGTTTCATCCTCACACTACTCAGAAACGAGGAAAAGGAATATGAGCAAGTGTGGCACATTAGCGTCCCGTTGAAAAAACACAAACATTAGGGATGGGCAAGTACCGTTAATTTGAGCACCGGTAGTACCGGTACCGAAAACTCAAGTACCGTTAGTACCGGTACCGGTACCGGTACCCAAAGGAGTTTTTTTTTTTCTTAATGACTTCTGATGAAATTCCCAAACAAATTTCCTGTAAAGAAAACCCTCTCTCTTCCTTCAACTTAATATCAACTAGAGTAGAAATGCAACGTTTAGGAGCCTTCTGATTAATGTAAAATCACTTAGGTTTAAGGACAGATCACCTAGTCTGTACCATGGGGTCTGTGTGGTCTAATTTTCTATGTAAATCTATGTAAATATCTCTCTCTCTCTCTCTCTCTCTCTCTCTCTCTCTCTCTCTCTCTCTCTCTCTCTCTCTCTCTCTCTCTCTGAATGAAGTGAATATTTATTTTTTCGAAAAAAAATAGCATGTATAGTTATTATGGATGTACTCGATCATAGTCTAATAACAATAAAAATATTTATTAGCAACCTAAAAAAGAAAAAGAATCGGACATGAAGAATTATCCAGTAACTCCAATAAATAAATCAAATAATGGAAACGGGAGCTGTGATGGAAACGGAAAGCAGGACAAAATGGTGGGAACTTGGGGAGACGGTCAGCGGGGCAGTGACTCAGCGTCTACACAGGGCCCATACCGCATGGCAGGCGAGCACCGAGTGATCATTAAGCTTCCCGGAACCCAAGTGATCATGATGCTTCGCGGTACCAGTACCGATAGCAGTTATCGGTACCAGGGTATCGATAACTGCTATCGATACCAGTACCGATAGCAGTTATCGATACCAGGTACCGGTACTGGTATCGATAACTGCTATCGGTACTGGTACCGCTAAGCATCATGATCACTGGTTCAGGAAGCAATGATCACTCGCCGGTACTGGTATCGATAACTGCTATCGGTACTGGTACCGCTAAGCATCATGATCACTTGGGTTCCGGGAAGCTTAATGATCACGCGGCACTGCGCATTGCCGTTAGGATCTTAGTGACGCTCGGTGCTCGCCCGCCTCCATGAGGTATGAGGCCCTGTGTGACGCTGAGTCACTGCCCCGCTGACCGTCTCCCCAAGTTCCCACCATTTTGTCCTGCTTTCCGTTTCCATCACAGCTCTGTTTCCATTATTTTATTTATTTATTGGAGATATCCACTCACTAAGTGGTGATCTCTCTCTCTCTCTCTCTCTCTCTCTCTCTCTCTCTCTCTCTCTCTCTCTCTCTCTCTCTCTCTCTCTCTCTCTCTCTCTCTCTCTCTCTCTCTCTCTCTCTCTCTCGCCTGCTACACCTCCAATATTTAATCATCTTATATAATTCATCATGCAGTTCTTTATAGCCAGACACTCTCGCCAAGGGCTTCACACTGTTTTCGTTATTGCTTTATTGGATAAATATGATCTCTCTCTCTGTCTCTCTCTCTCTCTCTCTCTCTCTCTCTCTCTCTCTCTCTCTCTCTCTCTCTCTCTCTCTCTCTCTCTCTCTCTCTCTCTCTCTCTCTCTCTCTCTCTCTCTCTCTCTAAAAGTTAACGAGTCATACAGGTTTAACAGTGTCAAGTAAAAAAGAAAACGAAGTCTTGGGTTAAAGTTAGTGAGTCCACGAGTCTTTAGAAAACGCTAATATATATTGTTATTGTTATTAGACTATGATCAGTACCCACTACCCATATCGAGATATCCACTTACTAAGTGGTGATCTCTCTCTCTCTCTCTGAATGAAGTGAATATTTATTTTTCGAAAAATATAGAATGTATAGTTATTATGGATGTACTCGATCATAGTCTAATAACAATAACAATATTTATTAGCAACCTAAAAAAAAATCGGACATGAAGAATTATCAATAAATCCAATAAATAAATCCGAGCAACTGGTACCGGTACCGAGCAATCTGGTACCGGTACCGTACCGTTTAGCTGGTACCGTTAGTACCGGTACTGGTACCGGTACCTGCCCACCCCTAACAAGCATTGGCAGCAGCGACTCTGCAGGAACGACGAGTGTTGGGGACGCCAGCACGTCGCGTGAGTACCCGGGGCAAGACTACTGTCCACTGTTTGCTGCGTGTGGCCTGGCGGGGACACACGACAGGCAGTGTGTGTGTGTGTGTGTGTGTGTGTCATCTCCGTGCAGGGTCGGGCGGCAGACTCACCGCCACACAGCCACAGCCTCCTGCCAGACACTCACCACCATGACAGCCTGAACAAGGCCTAGCGGGGCATGCCTAAGCCTAGGTGAAGCTGATCCCACGAGGGGAAGGTAATGATGGAGTGTGTGACCGGCATGGCCAAGACGCCCCCGGCCCTTGGTGTTCCTCCAGTATCACACCCGCCGCCCCGCGCGGCTGCTGGGCACCTTACTGAGGTGCCTTGTACTGCTGCTCAGCTTTTTACATGACCATTCCCTGCAGAAACAGTTAAATGGGTGCCTGCTGTTCCGGTTGAGTGGGTGGAGCATGACACACGCCAGGGGTCAAGGGGGAACAAAGGTAATGCCCCCTAAGAAGGTGGTGTGTCAGATTTGGATATTTCAAACTAACTCACCTGGTTTCCTCACCTGGTGGGCTTCCCGACCCCACAGTCCGCATGATGACGAGGGAAGCCAGCACTCTGCTGATGGGCCAGCTCTCAATATATAATTACATAAACAAAAACAAATACTAATGAAAGAGCTGGATAGTCTATCATATGCAGTCAATTTGTAATGTAATTTATATGATTAGATGTAGAGCTACAGTCCATTTAATGATATTCCAAAAGTTTGTCCCCAAGATGATGAGCTAGTGCTGATTTAAATAGAGGTAGAGACTGGAGGGTGACTAGGGATTAAGGGAGGGAATTCCACAAATGAATGCCTTTGACACTGAAGGACCTCTTCCTAAGTTCAAGCTGGGTCCTAACATGTGCTATTTAGTGCTGGTGGCCTCTAGTGGGTAGATCAGGAGTTAGAACAAAAAGGTCTGAAGGGGAGATTACACATTTGTTATGAAAGGTCTGCCAGTAGGGTTAACGGGGGCAAAGCCCCACCCAGCAGGTGATGTTAAATTTGAATAGATCTGTTAAGTTTAGTGGTGGGGCGCTGTGCAATGACCTGCACAGTGTTGTTCTTCAGTAAATATCAGCAGTGCAGTGTTCAGTCTTGTGTAATATTGCACTCATGCCGGTGCACAAGTGCAAAATTACTAGTTACACCTGCACGGCTAAATTACCTTGATCTTGATTTATAATACGCAGGGCACCCATTCAGGTGCATAACACGCATATTTGTGTTGGCTGTTGGGTGACGGGGGAGCCGGGTGTGCAGGGGAGGGAAGTGAATCAAGTGTAATTGTTAGTGTTGGTGTGTTGTGGTGACAAGTGAGTGTGTATTTGTTTTCTGAATGAGTCTATTGTACCGCAGTCTAAAATCTGTTGAGGGAGGCTGTTCCAGTCACGTATGGTGCGTGGAAAGTGGTAGTGCTTGTATGCATCAGTGTTAGTGTGATTATGTTTGGTATTTTTGGGTGTGTGTGTTACGAGTACATTGACTGTTTGCGTTGTGTAAGTATGTGTGTGGGTCAATGTCAGTGTGAGTGTTTGTGATCTTGTACATAAGTGTTAGTCTGTGTGCTTGTCTGCGTATGTGAAAAGGTTCCATGTTTATTTGTTGTTTGTTGTGATGCCAGGCGTTCGAGTGTAATTGTTTGTAATGAATCTTGCCGCCTTGGTGTTGATTTGTTCTAGCCTATCAATGTTTCTGTGTGTGTAAGGATCCCACACCGTGGAGTAGTATTCCAGTGTTGGTCTCACAAGTGTGTCATAAGCTACCTAGTGCTTGTGCAAGGTCCTTTCTTGGTTGCAATGCCTACCACTGATTATTGTATATTATTTTTGATAAATTCTTGATATGCTTTGCAAGGGTATAGATATTGGTTATCATGTCAGGCTCTGATGGGTTTGTATTCACCCTAGAAAACATGGAGTGGCAGCACACAGGGTAATTTTTGATAAATCCCTGTGATCCACTTTGTAATGGTTATAGATATTGGTTATCATGTCAGGGTCTGATGGGTTTGTATTCACCCCAGAAAACATGGAGTGGCAGCACACGGGGTAATTTTTGATAAATCCCTGTGATCCACTTTGCAATGATTATAGATATTGGTTATTACCTATCTGTTAGGCATTTATGCCACAATAATGTGTCCTCAAGGCTCTGTTTTGTGACACTTGAATTTCTACATTTAAAATTATTGAAAATCACCCCACATCAAAAACCTTGGCCAAATATTGCCACTGAAATAAATCTTAACCAGTTGATGAAGGTGAACCTTTGTGTTGCAGGATGACGGAAGACACGCCCCAGAGGAAGACGTCAGCCAGGAATCCCCGCAGGGTCAGCCTCCTGCCGGGGGCGTGGCAGCGGCAGCAACCGATGGCAAGTCTGGAGAACCAGGTGAGGCATAGGTTGAGGCTGGGCAGCTCTGGTCTTTGTTAGTAGGTCAGGAAAAGGCAGAGGCCAAGGGAGTGAGAAGCTCATTTTCTTTTTTTCCTTTGTCCAGTAAATGAAGCAGCTCAAGGGGAAAAAAAGCCCACTATGCATTGCTCCTGTAAAAGTAGATAGAAGTGAGTGGTCTGGAGAGTCAGTTACAGGTGGAGAGGTGTCTTGATATTCCCCTCATGAAAGAGTTCAAGTCATGGGCAGGAGGAAGCACAGACAAAGGAAGCTTGTTTGTTCCAGAGTGTACCAGCAAAAGGGATAAAGGAATGAAGACGGTGGTTTACTCCTGCATAAGGGATTTGTATAGCATAGGAATGAGACAGAGTAGAAAGTTGTGTGCAGCTTAGTGTTAATTTTTTCCCTTCATTACTAGGCGGCGTTAGATGTCCAGGCTTGAGGGACAGGAAAAGCAAGATCCCTACAATGCAGTACAGTTTACGTGGCATACCATATTGAAATTGCTACATTTGACACACATTTTGTCAGTAAGATACAATCTGATTGACCGATTAGGACCCCAACACACACACACACACACACACACACACACACACACACACACACACACACACACACACACACACACACACACACACACACACACTAATAACATCGATGATACGTCCAAGACTGGAATATGCAGCATTAGTGTGGTCACCTAGATTGAAGAAATACATTAGAAAGCTGGAAAGAATACAAACAGCAGCGACCAAACTACCGGAAACTCTGATAGAACATACTTATGAAGAAAGACTGGAAAAATTGGGACTAACAACACTGGAGAGAAGAAGAAAGAGAGGGGACCTAATAGCATTGTACAGGATACAAGAGGGATTGGAAAAATTGGACAGGGAAGACCTAGTGGTACGTGACAGAAGTGTGACAAGAGGCAATGGTAAAAAATTGAAGAAGAGCGACTGTAGGAGAGACATCAAGAAATACAGTTTTCCATACAGAAGCATAACAACATGGAACGGACTGACAAGGAGACTGTGTGCAAAAACGATTCATGAATCTAAAGCCAAACTGGATAATAAGCGTTTTGGAGACGGGACAGCACGGGCCTAGTATAGCTCTTTTCCTGTATTTCACAACTAGGTAAATACAACTAGGTAAATACACACACACACAGGCAAGGGATAATCATTTTGCATATCTGATGTGTGCAAGGGAGAGAGAGAGAGAGAGAGAGAGAGAGAGAGAGAGAGAGAGAGAGAGAGAGAGAGAGAGAGAGAGAGAGAGAGAGAGAGAGAGAGAGAGAGAGAGATAATTACATAGAATTACATAGAAAATCAGACCACACAAACCCCATGGTCCAGACTAGGTGATCTGTCCTTAAACCTAAGTGATTCTACATTAATCAGATGGCTCCAAAACATTGCTTTTCTACTCTAGTTAATATTAAGTTCAAGGAAGTGACGGTCGAGCTTATTTTTGAAGGAGTCAATCGTGTTACACTGGGCCACTGACGGTGGGAGCCTTTTCCATTCTCACACTACAACGTTGGTGAAGAAATATTTGGTGCAGTCTGAATTTACTTGTCTACGTTTGAGTTTTACGCCATTGTTCCTCATTCGCAAAGTGTCATCAATCATAAACAATTTTGTTCTGTCTAAATTCGTGAAACCATTAAGTATTTTAAAACATTCGATCAGTTTTCCTCGGAGGCGACGTTTCTCAAGAGAGAACATGTTAAGGATGGAAAGCCTTTCTTCGTAGGATTTGTTGCACAAGGAAGGGATAATTTTTGTTGCCCGACGCTGAACACCTTCTAATTTAGCAATGTCCTCTGCATGGTGGGGAGACCAAAACCGTACCGCATATTCCAAGTGGGGTCTGACTAAACTATTGTAGAGAGGAAGTATTACATCTTTATTCTTGAATAAAAAGTTTCTTTTAATGAAGCCCAACATTCTGTTCGCTTTATTTGCTGCATCGATGCATTGATGTGAGAATTTGAGGTTTGACGCAATTTTGACCCCCAGGTCCTTAAAGCATTGAATGCTTGTGAGTTTTACGCCGCGCATTTCGTAATCGAACTTCTTATTTTTTGTTCCAACTTGCAGTACCTGGCACTTGTCTACGTTAAAGGGCATCTCCCATTTATCTGACCAAGCTGAAATTTTGTGCAAATTCTCTTGGAGACTTTGCCTGTCTTCGTCAGTGAGAACCGAGTTACCAATCTTTGTGGCGTCTGCAAATTTACTAATGCAATTATTGAGTCCAACATCCACATCGTTGATGTAAATAATGAAGAGCACTGGGCCAAGAACCGAGCCCTGATGGACGCCACTAGTGACCGGCACCCACTCTGAGTTAAATCCGTCAATCACAACTCTTTGTTGTCTGTTGCTCAACCAATTCGCGATCCATTGGTTTACTTGACCGTCAATGCCTATTTGCTTTAATTTATTAAGTAATTTATGATGTGGGACTTTATCAAACGCTTTCTGGAAATCAAGATAGACTACGTCCAATGATTTGGTTACGTCATAAACTGAGAAGAGGTCGTTATAAAAGGTCAATTGGTTTGACAGGCAGGATCTTTTGTTACGGAAGCCATGTTGTGAATCCCCAATTAATGAGTGGCTTTCGAGGTAACTCACAATTTTATCTCTAATTATGCTCTCAAGTAGCTTACCTACAATTGAAGTTAGACTAATGGGTCGGTAGTTACCTGGTATTTTTTGTTTCCTTTCTTAAAAATCGGTGTCACGTTAGCCTTTTTCCAATCCGAAGGGACGATGCCTTGTCGCAAGGATATATTGAATACGGTTGTGAGGGAGGAGAGTAGAGTCGACTGGGGGAAGAAATTTGCTAAATTAAAAAGAGAGATCTGCTGTACATGATATTTTATTCAGAAAGTTTTGGATACATCAGTGTGATACTTAGACATCTTCTACACTCCATGATAACATAATATTTCATCTAATTCATAACAGAGAAAGTTATATAAAGAAAATAGGGAAAAAATTTTACCCGTATTTTTGGGGAAGAAGTTTGCCCACACTGGGTAATACACTTCCATGCAAACTTATTGCCCCAAATTGTAAAAATTTATGCCCCAAACTCTGGGGAAGATATTTCCCTATAAGGGGGAAAACTTTTCCACTCCTTAAATGCATTCTAGAAAATAGCTAGGCCTGTTGTGACATATATAAATATAAAGGTGACCTTTTATAACTAATCAAACTTATACTAACAAAAAGTTTCCTTCATTCTTTTTTTTATCAAGTCAATGAAAAGTACACGAATATCAGCAGAAAGCATCAATCAGCAGTAAACAGCATTCAGCAGTATGCATTATTCAGCAATAAGCATCATTCAGCAGTAAGCATGATTCAGCAGTAAGCATCATTCAGCAGTAAACATCATTCAGCAGTAAGGATCATTCAGCAGTAAACATCATTCAGCAGTAAACATCATTCAGCAGTAAACATCATTCAGCAGTAAACATCATTCAGCAGTAAACATCATTCAGCAGTAAACATCATTCAGCAGTAAACATCATTCAGCAGTAAACATCATTTGGCAGTAAACATCATTCAGCAGTAAACATCATTCAGCAGTAAACATCATTTGGCAGTAAACATCATTCAGCAGTAAACATCATTCAGCAGTAAACATCATTCAGCAGTAAACATCATTCAGCAGTAAACATCATTCAGCAGTAAACATCATTCAGCAGTAAACATCATTCAGCAGTAAACATCATTCAGCAGTAAACATCATTCAGCAGTAAACATCATTCAGCAGTAAACATCATTCAGCAGTAAACATCATTCAGCAGTAAACATCATTCAGCAGTAAACATCATTCAGCAGTAAACATCATTCAGCAGTAAACATCATTCAGCAGTAAGCATGATTCAGCAGTAAACATCATTCAGCAGTAAACATCATTCAGCAGTAAGCGTCATTCACCAGTAAACATCATTCAGCAGTAAGCATCATTCAGCAGTAAACATCATTCAGCAGTAAGCATCATTCAGCAGTAAACATCATTCAGCAGTAAACATCATTCAGCAGTAAGCATCATTGAGAAGTAAGCATCATTGAGCAGTCAGCATCATTGAGCAGTAAGCATCATTCAGCAGTAAGCATCATTCAGCAGTCATACATCAATAAACATGATTCAGCAGTAAACACTAATGCTATACAGATTCAATTTTCTTACGTCATAGCTACACCTTCTTCATGAGTTCATTTGTCTTTACATCGTCAAATTTGTCGGCAGCATTCTTCAACAAGTTAGGGGAACCAGGCCCCATGAAGATGTACTCAGTGTCTATCATGTGTTTATCCTCCACTGGTGGCCACTGCCATGTTATCTTTCTGGCATGGAGGAGAGGGTCTTGCAATGTAGAAACTTAATTTCAACTTTGTTTACTGGCAATTCTTCATTATCACTGAAAACTTTCGTTACTTTTCTCCAGTAATAGCTACTGTTTGTTTTGTTCAGTATAAATCACAGCAAAATATTTATTTATGGAATCATCATCAATTTTCACTGATGTTGCTACATCTCTGTCTTCAGTGGATTTTGACCTTTCTACCTCTGTCTCTCTAGGAGCCTCATCTCCATCTTCATTGTCACTCACTGGCGAGATCCCGTCCAAGCTCACATCCAGAGATGAGCCACGAGAATCTACTGAACAATAGCTCCCACCTGATATGCTTGATGAATCATTATCATCAGCAGCAGCATTCTTTCTGCCCCTTTTCTGAACTGTGGCCTTCTTTTTCCCTGTTGTTTCTTCTTATCTGCTTCTCTGCTTTCTGTTTCTTCTGATCTTTTTCCTTCTGTGCCTTCTTTCTTTCCTCAATGCTGCTTATGGCTTCCTCATGTGTTAGAACTGTGGTTCCTTCTCCTAACACTCTGCGAGCACCAGGTTTCTTGGCCTGATGGGGACGTTGTCGGTCAGATAAGATTTTTTCCATGGACTTGTTGGTCTGTATAATTTCGCCAAGTGCCTCTGCAAGTTCTTGAAGACTGTTTAATCAGACTTTTTGGATGAACTAGGGGAGGGATTTGTTACAGTGGCCAAAGGTGTACTTGTCCTCATGAGGGGTCTACTGACACTTGGCTTTGGATTAATGGGCATGATGGCCATCTCTGTGTCCTCTTCTTGAGCAGGTGGTACAATAGGAATGCCCTCCTCATTCTCAGGGCTGCCGGCACGGATCTTTGATTGTATGCTTCCACCTTTGACCTACTGAGTCGTGATTCATCAAATTTGGTCCTGTCAATTGGGAAGACTCCAGTAGAAGAAAAACTTTTGCGTACATCCTATTCAGACAAACCTTTGTTTCACACAGAGGTAAGGAGTTGAACATATTTCGCTCTAGAGACTGGCTCACGTGATGTATGCTCATACAATGCGAGTGCCTGGTCATAATAGGTCTTCAGAGGTGCAGAACACACTTTGGCTAAGGGCTGTAGCACATCAGTGTAGTGAGGAGGCAGGAGAACAATACTGATATGCTCATCTTTTGCCAGCTTGATGGTTTCAAGATATGTGTGGCTAACGTGACCGTCAAGAATCATGAGAATCGGCGTTTTGTCCTTTGTCAGTTCTATAAATTTGACAAAAAACTCGTGAAATGCTTATGATTACTATTATTATTATCATTATTATTATCGTGATTATTTGATTATTATTATTATCTTTACTATGATTATTGCTATTATTGTTATTTCTATTTTTCCTTTTTATTTTCAATCATACTACTTTGTTCATTTGTCTCATTCATCTCATTTCATCTTCCATTGATGTATATTTTCAGCTCTAGGGCTGCCTGGTACTTCATGAAATAATGTTTATTTTTATTATTATTATTATTATTATTATTATTATTATTATTATTATTATTATTATTATTATTATTATTTATTTATTTACACAGTAAATAGTTTGATTTGGGGTTGTTCCTGAATCCCCAATCCACTGCTGTATCAGCCGTTTTAGCCTAAAAACAATGCAGGGAGTCAAAGCAGAGCCATCAGCACAGATAATTGCTAATACAGCTATATTCTGCCTTCCAGAGCTGGCAGTCACTCTAATTGTTTGCTGTCATGCCTCCCTTCACATCTTCAATTACTTGCTCAACTGGGTCAGAGAGCTTAAAGTCCTTTTTTACATACTTCCTAACCATCTTTGCTATAATGGATACCACATGCAAAAACTCAATTACTCAGTCAGCCTGAAAGAGAACACAAACTGAAACCATGACTTACTCAGTCAACCTGAAAGAGAAAACAAAATCAAAACCGTGTGAATCAAGTGTAATTGTTAGTGTTGGTGTGTTGTGGTGACAAGTGAGTATGTATTTGTTTTCTGAATGAGTCTATTGTACCACAGTCTAAAATCTGTTGAGGGAGGCTGTTCCAGTCATGTATGGTGCATGGAAAGTATGTGCTTGTATGCGTCAGTGTTAGTGTGATATGTTTGGTATTTTTGGGTGTGTGTGTTACGAGTACGTTGACTGTTTGCCTTGTGTAGGTATGTTTGTGGGTCAATGTCAGTGTGAGTGTTTGTGTTCTTGTACATAAGTGTAAGTCTGTGTGCTTGTCTGCGTATGTGAAGAGGGTCCATGTTTATCTGTTGTTTGATCCGTGTTGTGATGCAAGGCGTTCAAGTGTAATTGTTTGTAATGAACCTTGCCGCCTTGGTGTTGATTTGTTCTAGCCTATCAATGTTTCTGTGTGTGTGAGGATCCCACACCGTGGAGCAGTATTCCAGTGTTGGTCTCACAAGTGTGTCATAAGCTATGTGTTTAATGTCAGGTGTGCAATTATGCAAATTCCTTCCCCCCAGTGTTCTGTTGGCTGTGGTACTGATATGGTCTATGTGGGTGTTGAATTTCAAGTTAGTTGAGAGATGGATGCCGAGGTACTTGTGTGTGTGAACTGATTCTAAATTTGAATTGTGGAGAGTGTAGGTGTGATGGATGGGGTTGTGCGCTCTGGAGAATCGTAATAGTTTGCATTTGTCTGGTCGGAAGTGCATCTGCCAGGTGCGCTCCCACCGCTCGAGGGCGTCCAAGTCGTTTTGTAGTAGTCTGCAGTCATCAGTAGTCTTTACTGCTCTAAACAGTAAACTATCGTCGGCAAATAGTCTTGTGGAAGAGTTAGGCGTTGACAGTGGAAGATCGTTAATGTACAGGAAGAAAAGAAGGGGGCCTAGAACTGTGCCTTGTGGCACACCTGAAGAAACAGGGACAGTGTCAGATGAAGATCCATCAAGAAGAACACGTTGATTCCGGTTAGTAAGAAATGCAGTGATCCAGTGAAGAATAGGTCCTGAAATACCGTAGTATTTTAATTTTAATGTCAGTCTTTTGTGCGGGACTTTGTCGAAGGCTTTGGCAAAATCTAAAATAATAGTGTCAACTTGTTTAATGTCACGTCGGTCAAGTAGTGCAGTTCCCCCTGCACAGCGGCGTGCCACAGGGCAGCGTGTTATCACCAACGCTCTTCATCACCTACACCTCTGACATGCCCCGGCCGGATAACAGAAGCTGTATGGATATATATTATGCTGACGACGCGACACAAATAGTGACCTCCAACGGTACCCTAGAGTCCTAGACCACCATGACGCCCTGGTCGTGCGGGAGGCGAACAGACTCAACACATTTGAAAAAAAATGGAAGATCAAAACAAACATAGACAAGTTCGCTGTGGTCGCACTGGGCAGGAAAAAATTAAATGACATACAAATACAGGGCAACACCATCTCCCACCAAAAACAATGCCAGATATTAGGCCACACAGTGACATCCACCGGCCTGATCGTTAAACATGTCAACGACAAAACCATGAAAGTTAAAACAGCCCTCACATCACTAAACAGATTCTGGCATTTCTCAGAGCGGCTCAAACTGTATCTGGTAAAGACTAAGATACTTCCTATACTAGACTACTCACCCACTCCGACACACATGGCTTCCCACACCAAGATGTTACAGCTTCAGAGGCTGCAGAACAAAGCGCTGAGATTTGCCACCGGACAGAAATACCGGTACACGGAAAACACAGCAGCACAACACCGCAGACTCGGAGTACAACTAGTCAGCACAAGGCTACGGGAGGCGGCCGGAAAGATATGGGAGAAACCAGACCAGCAAGACGACGTGAACTACACCCACGTCAAGGAGCTTGACGGCAGCACGACCTTGGTCCACCCCTGGTTTCCGCGCAGCTTGAAGTCACTACGAGAACAACCGCCCACACATCACTTCACACAAGTGACGCCATAGCTTAGCTTAGCTCTCTATACACAAACAATCCAAACACACACACCCCCAGCACGCCGGGGGTATACAAATAAGGTGCCCAATAAACAATAACTACACCAGAACAACTAACGAACCTACACCATACAACTGTACACTCCTACTGTCTTTCCTATTCCCCACCTGTACCTCACCACTAACCCACTTCCTCTTCGTACTATACCCTTGATTAAAAAAAAAAAAAAAAAAAAAAGAGAGAGAGAGAGAGAGAGAGAGAGAGAGAGAGAGAGAGAGAGAGAGAGAGAGAGAGACTGATTGACTGACCGACAGACAGACTGATATTGACTGACTAACTTTGAATGACTGACTGACTGACTCTGACCGACTGACTGACAGATTGACTGACTTTGACTGATTGACTAACTTTGACTGACTGACTGACTGACTGATGACTTTGACAGACTGACTGACTTTAACTGGTCGACTGACTGGCTGACTGACTGACTGACTGACTGACTGACTTTGACTGACTGACTTTGATTGATTGAATGACTGACTGACTTTAACTGACTGAGTGACTGACTGACTTCGACTGACTGACTGACTTTGAGTGACTGACTTTAACTTATTGACTGACTGACTTCGACGGACTGATTGACTGAATCCGACTGACTGACCGACTGATTGATTGACTGACAGAATCCGACTGACTGACTGAATGACTGACTTTGACTGAATGACTGACTTTGACTGATTGACTGACTTTGACTGATTGACTCTGACTGACTGATGACTTTGATAGACTGACTGACTGACTTTAACTGGCTGACTGATGACTTTGATAGACTGATTGACTGACTAACTTTGACTGACTTACTGACTGACTGACTGACATTGACTGGCTGACTGATTTTGACTGTCTGACTGGCTTTGGATGACTGACTGACTTTGACTGACAGACTGACTGACTTTGACTGACTTACTGATTAACTGTGACTGACTGACTGACTTAAACTGACTGACTTTAACTGACTGACTGATTGACTTTGACTGACTGACTTTAATGACTGATTGACTGACTGACTGAATCCGACTGACTAACTGAGACTGACTTCGACTTACTAACCGACTATAACTGACTAACTGACTGACTTTGAAACTTTGAATGAGTAACTGACCTACTGACTTTGATTTACTGAATGACTGACTGACTTTGGCTGACTGGCTCTGACTGACTGACTGACTTTCCCTGAGTGATTGACTTTGACTGACTCTAACTGACTAACTAACTTTGATTGACTGACTAATTTTTACTGAACGATTGACTTTGACTGATTTGACTGACCTTGAATGATTGACTGAGAGATTATGACTGACATACTATGGGTGACAAACTTTGACTGACAAACTTTAACGACTGACTGACTGACTTTGAATGAATTTGACTGCCTTTGACTGACTGCCTTTGACTTAGAGAGAGAGAGAGAGAGAGAGAGAGAGAGAGAGAGAGAAAGGGCCTACAACAGTAATTATATATACACTTGTAATTGCCTTTCATAAATCGACCTGTCCACATCAGCATACAAAGCCTTGCAGGCACACGTATACATACCTCATGGCAGAGCACCTCACGAGATATATGCAAGCACGTGCATATAAGCATGCATGCATATACATGCATATAAGAATTCACATACACGCTCACAATTGAAGCAAACAAGCCAACAATTTCCAAGGGTAGTTTTTTTTCCCTTCCCTTCCCTACCCATCTTTCCCTTTTTTTCCTTCCCCTGTAAGCCTCCCTGCCCTTCCCTTCCCTAGCCTACCCTCCTCTTCCCTTCACTAACCTTCTTTCTGCTTCCTCTCCTTACCATTCCCTTCCTTTCCCTTCCTACCCTTCTCTTGCCTTTCCCACTCTTTTCTCACCACACATTCCTTTCTCTTCCCTTCCCTTACTTAACTCTTACCTAAAAGCGACACAGTATTTGCCGTTCTCATGCCATGGTGTCAAGACCTCGTGCTTCTATAAATAACTCGTTTTCGTGCAAGAGACATCCCACAAAATGGGGTTTTAAGATTATGAGGTCTTCTGTTAGGAAAATTCCGAGTAACATCGAAATCCACAATCATCCTCTTATGAATTTAAGGCATTGTACACAAATTTACCCGTCTGCAACTGTGCAACATCTGGTGACGCTAATAGTGTGTAACCTCGGTGAGCAAAACAACCGTTGTGTGACATCATTCTTAGATTGGGATAATCTCTGACTTTATAGACTACACCAAGAAAGACTGTGGAGATCAGTTATGAATGCCCCGCCCGTGCAGCAGATCCACACAATTCAGGAAATGCGTCGTAGGAATGTGGAGCCCCCTTATACGGAGCAATATTTATGCGTGAAATATCTATCAGTGTTTGTTGTAAATGCCACGCACACACGAGGGAACAGGAAATGCGTCGTATGAAAGCGGTGCTCCCTTTCTCGGAGAACACGTGGAACATCTATCACTCCTTGGTCGCGTGAAGACAAGCTTTATCACCGGAAGGCTATTGCGATATCACTGGAGCTAAATTGCCTTACCATTCCCCTAACCCTTGGACGCTTACCATTTTGGCCTTAATGTCCTTAGTGGTGAAGGGTCACTATTCTGCAGCGCTGGGTTACTGTTTGAGCGAGGATGGGAAACTGGCGGGGGAAAATGGCCCGTATTCTTAAACGCCACAATGCTCAAGGCACACGTATACAGCAAGGCTTTCGAAGGAGGTGCGGGGATATCCAGGGGTAGTTTTATGACCCTGGTGGTAGTCTGACCCGTCATCTGTACCATGAACCTAAAAAAACACTCATTAGAACCCGACATTTCCAGGGGTAGTTTTATGACCCTGGTGGTAGTCTGACCCTTCATCTGTACCATGAACCTGAAAAAAACACTCATTAGAACCCGACATTTTCAGGGGTAGTTTTATGACCCTGGTGGTAGTCTGACCCTTCATCTGTACCATGAACCTGAAAAAAACACTCATTAGAACCCGACATTTCCAGGGGTAGTTTTATGACCCTGGTGGTAGTCTGACCCTTCTTTTGTGCGTAGAACCTGAAAAAACACTCATTAGAACCCGATATTTCAAGGGGTAGTTTTATGACCCTTGTGGTAGTCTGACCCTTCATCTGTACCATGAACCTGAAAAAACACTCATTAGAACCCTATATTTCCAGGGGTAGTTTTATGACCCTTGTGGTAGTCTGACCCTTCTTCTGTACCATGAACCTGAAAAAACACTCATTAGAACCTGACATTTCCAAGGGTATTTTTTTCCTTTTCCTTCCTTACCCATCTCTCCTTTTGCCTTCTCTTCCTTTCCCTCCCCTAAGCCATCCCTCCTTCCTTCCTAACACCTCCTCTTCCCTTCACTAGACTGCCTTCCTCTTCCTTCCCTTCCCGTCCTTACCCTTTCTTCCCTTCCTCACCCTTTTCTTTCCAAACATTCCTTCCTCTTCCCTTCCCTACCCCTCCCTTCCCCTCCTTACCCTTCCCTTCCCTTCCCTTCCCTTCCTTGCCCTTCCCTTCCTTACCTTCCTTCATCCTTCCTTCCTTACCTTCTCTTCCTTCCCTTCCTTTTCTTTCCAAACATTCCTTCCTCTTCCCTTCCCTCCCTTCCCTTCCTTACCTTCCTTCCTTCCTTCCTTACCTTTCCCTGCCTTCCTTCCTTCCTTCCTTTCCTACATTCCTTCCTTCCTACTTCCCTTCCTTCCTTCCTTCCTCCTTCCCTACCCTACCCTTCCCTTCCTTCCTTCCTTCCTTCCCTACCCTTCCCTTCCCTTCCTTCCTTCCTTCCTATCCTTCTCTTCCTTCCTCACCCTTTTCTTTCCAAACATTCCTTCCTCTTCCTTCCCTACCCTCCCTTTCCTCTGTACCCTTCCTTCCCCTTCCTTCCTTCCTTCCTTACCCTTCCTTCCCTTCCCTTCCTAACCCTTCCTTAGGGTTTGGGTTTTCCCGTCTTTCTTTCTCTCTGATTTATCCTCCTTCGCCTCCGTCTCCTCCTCCTGCTTCCCCCTACGACCTGGGACCAACTTGGCATCACCGACAATACAATCGACAACGCGTGGAACGTCTTCAAAGATAAGCTGTTGCAAGTAGAGAAGGCTACAGTGCCTACGAAATCCAGGCGAGTAAATGGGGCCGTAGATCCACCGTGGATGACCAGAGAAATAAAAAGGGCAGTAAACCTAAAAAAAAAGAATTATAATTTGATGAAAGAGAATGCCACGGCCAAAGCCCGCACATAGTACCACAACAGCCTCAGAGCTTGTCGCAGCCTTATTCGGAGTAGCAAACGCAACTATGAAAAGCAAATATCGTGCGAAATCAAAACTAACTCCAAGAAATTCTTCACGTACATAAGATCGAAAAAGAAAGTAAAATCCAATATTGGTCCCCTGACAGACGAGACTGGATCTGTAACTCAGGACAGTAAACAGATGTCCAGAATCCTCAACAGTAACTTCGCATCCGTATTCACAGTCGAGGACATCGAAACTTTCCCGAGGGCCCTGACCTGCCGAGTGAGATCACGCCCCTGGAAATTGACTCAATATGCGACCAAGAAGTAAAAAAGTACTTGGACAAACTCGACACGAACAAGTCAACGGGACCCGACAGTTTGTCCCCGCGGTTATTAAAAGAGCTTAAACAACAAATACTTCAACCATTCACTAACATATTCAACCGGTCAGTTCAATTGAACAAGGTCCCGGAAGACTGGAAGATGGCGAACGTAACACCGATTTTCAAAAAAGGAGACAAAAGCGTTGCATTAAACTACAGGTCCATAAGTTTGACATCAGTGGCAGGAAAAATACTCGAAAAAATTATTAGAGATAAACTTGTTAAGTTTCTAGAAAACAATAATATAATCTCCGACACCCAGCATGGCTTCAGAAACAAGAGCTCCTGCCTAACGAATTTATTAGACTTCTTCCAAGGTATATATAAGAACTGGGATACCCACATCCCCAGTGATGATATATACCTGGACTTTCAGAAAGCCTTCGACAAGGTACCGCACGAGCGACTCCTTAAGAAACTGCACTCGGCGGGCATCGGAGCCAATCTGATCGCGTGGATAAGAGATTGGCTCACCGACAGAAAACAGCGAGTACTACTCAACGGACAGCCTTCTGATTGGCTTCCAGTCACTAGTGGAGTGCCTCAAGGGTCAGTGCTGGGACCCATCCTCTTTATCATATATATCAATGACCTAGAATCAGGACTGAAATCCACAATATCGAAATTTGCAGATGACACCAAGGTGGGTGGAGAGGCCCTCACAAGGACCGACTGCGAAATCATTCAGAAAGACCTCAATCACATTATCGAATGGTCGGGAAAATGGCAAATGTCTTTTAATGTTGACAAATGCAAAGTCATGCACATTGGGTCCCAAAATAGTAACCACACGTACATCATGAATGGGAGACCTCTGCAGGCGATGCAGGAGGAAAAGGATCTTGGAGTCACTATCAGCAGTGACCTGAAACACGTGAATCACTGTAAAAAAGCCTACAACAAAGCCAACACTATGCTCGGGTTCATAGGAAGGAACTTCGAGTGTAAAACACCAGACGTGATGCTATCCTTGTATAATTCCATGGTAAGACCGCACCTCGAGTATGCAGTACAGTTCTGGTCTCCTAATTACAGAAAGGACATTGCTTTACTGGAAAGGATTCAAGGACGCGCCACAAAGATGATTCCAACCTTAAGGGCTCAGCCGTACGAGGAACGACTCAAGCGACTCAATCTCTTTACGTTGGAGAAAAGACGCCTGCGAGGGGATATGATTCAAGTCTTCAAGTACCTGAAAAAGCTCAGTAACGTCGACTACTCCAAATTCTTTGAACTGCAAACCAACTCAAGAACTAGAAATAACGGTTTACCCATTCAGTCGAGTCGATGTAACACAGACGTTGGAAGGAGTTTCTTTTCAAACCGAGTCATCCGCCACTGGAACAATCTTCCTTCAGAAGTAGTGAATGCGAATACCATCAACTCCTTCAAATATAGAATCGACCGTCATTTCGCTGCGTCGGGAGTAAACTGAATAATGAGGGACTTTCATCTGCTCCTCAATATCGAGGTGCTTTCATCTGCTCATCAAGCCCCAAGTGGCGGTCGAGCAGATTAAATCACCCAAGCGGGCGACCTCGTAATGAGCCAATAGGCTTTCTGTTGCCTGCATTTCCATGTTTCCATGTTTCCATGTTTCACTCCCATCCCTCCTTCAGTGACCCCTCCTCTCCTTCACTCCCATCCCTCCTTCAGTGACTCCTCCTCTCCTTCACTCCCATCCCTCCTTCAGTGACTCCTCTCCTTCACTCCCATCCCTCCTTCAGTGACTCCTCCTCTCCTTCACTCCCATCCCTCCTTCAGTGACTCCTCCTCTCCTTCACTCCCATCCCTCCTTCAGTGACTCCCCTCCTCTCCTTCACTCCCATCCCTCCTTCAGTGACTCCTCCTCTCCTTCACTCCCATCCCTCCTTCAGTGACTCCTCCTCTCCTTCACTCCCATCCCTCCTTCAGTGACTCCTCCTCCTCTCCTTCCTCCCCCTTCTTCAGTGACTCCTCCTCTCCTTCACTCCCATCCCTCCTTCAGTGACTCCTCCTCTCCTTCACTCCCATCCCTCCTTCAGTGACTCCTTCACTCCCATCCCTCCTTCAGTGACTCCTCCTCTCCTTCACTCCCATCCCTCCTTCAGTGACTCCTCCTCTCCTTCACTCCCATCCCTTCTTCAGTGACTCCTCCTCTCCTTCACTCCCATCCCTCCTTCAGTGACTCCTCCTCTCCTTCACTCCCATCTCTCCTTCA
>NW_026111687.1:5000-141811 GCF_024679095.1 Eriocheir sinensis
CTCCTTGACTCGTCCGTTACTCCAGCCGACCCACCAAAGAAAATCGGAATTTCTGAGACTGGAATGAGCGAGATAGGGAGCACGGACTGAGTTGAGCACCCCAAAATGCTCCTTTTCTCCCGAAGCTATTCCTAGGGATATCTCATGCCTGCGGTAGCGTATTTTCATTAGCACCGAAAACAAATTAATTGTAGACTTGCCTAGCGTCAGTATGTCTAAAGTTGAAGGAATTGCTAGGGACATCTCATGACTGGGGTAGCGTATTTTCAAGTAATTAGCACCCTCAGACAGTACAGTTGAACCATATTAACTATATCCACTTGCGTAGCGTAGGAATGTCTAAAATCGAAGATATTCCTTGGGACATCTCATGACTGCGTGCTCGTATTTTCAATCAATCAGCACCGTACACATTACAGTTGAACCACATTAAATATACACTTGCTTAGTGTAGGTATGTTGCTCACTTTCAGTCCGGGAGAAAAGGAGCATTTTGAGGTGCTCAACTTAGTCCGTGCTCCCTATCTCGCTCATTCCAGTCCCTGAAAGTCCGATTTTCGTGGTGGGACTGGAATGAGCGAGATAGGGAGCACGAATTGAGCTGAGCACCTCAAAATGCTCCTTTTCTCCCGGACTGAAAGTGAGCAACATATCTACACTACTACGCAAGTAGTTAATGGGGTTCAACTGTAATGTACGGTGCTGATTAATTGAAAATGCGAGCACTCAGTCATGAGATGTCCCACGGAATTCCTTCAATTTAGGCATATCTACGCTACGCAAGTTCTATGATTGTGCTTTCGGTGCTAATTAAAATACGCTACCGCAGCCATGAGATATTCCTACGAATAACTTCGGGAGAAAAGGAGCATGTTGGGTGCTCAGCTCAATTCGTGCTCCCTATCTCGCTCATTCAAGTCCCACCCCAAAAAATCAGACTTTGAGACTGGACTGAGCGAAATAGGGAGCGCGGACTGAGTTCGCAACCCAAAATGCTCCTTTTCTCCCGGACTGAAAGTGAGCAACATTCCTACACTACGCAAGTGTATAGTTAATGCGGTTCAACTGTAATGTGCACGGTGCTAATGAATTGAAAATACGATCACACAGTCATGAGATGTCCCGCGGAATTCCTTCAATTTTAGACGTATCTACGCTACGCAAGTCTGCCATGAATATTATGCCTTTGGTGCTAATTAAAATACGCTACCGCGGTCATGAGATATCCCTTCCCCCTTGCCTCGTCCAGCGCTCGCGAGGCAAAGCGATCAGGCCATCAGGTGCCGGTGCGTTCGTTACCCCCGCCGTTTCCCCGCCACACGATTCATGACTGAGGGCCTCGTCCAGCGCTCAAGACGCAAAGTTTACCCGCCACACAGCAAATTGTATGTCGTATGAAGGGCCAGTGTCTCCTTGACTTGTCCGTTACTCCAGCCGTTTACCCGTCACTCGAGGATTCAGTGACTGCTGCTTCGGCCAGCGCTCAAGAGGCAAAGCGAACCATTATTAAAACCCATTAACTGCCAATGTTCCCATTTGGGAACACACATTAATGTGATATTATTGGCAATGAAACGTGCTTGTTGGGGGATAGCAGCATTCCTTCTCATGTTTGAACAGGTTCACTTTGCACCAGTCATCACGCATCAACCTGTCAGGCTGCCTCTGTGTTTGCTGAACTTCGCTGATTTCACACCTATCTCGGAGCTCTGTAATAATTATTGATATTGGTAAGTATTATTGAGTGCAGTTCTCTAATATACGTAGAAAATTACTGATAAATATGCCATCTATTACTGAATATGACCAACAGTAATTATCTGTTCTTTAGTTAGAGATATTATTGACAGAAACTAATTGTTCCCAAATGGGAACAATGGCCAGATCTGCAGACACAATCATAGTATTGTACATATTTATCTAAAAAAAATGAAGCATTCCTTCTGTACTGAGTAATGAAGCTAGCCTATTTTCTTCTATTAGGTATTTTGTAAATAATAATTAGATACTGTATACTGTGTATGTATAATTTTATATTATTATACATATATATTTTCCTTCAGTCTCATACAATATATATACATTTATTTTACAGGAGATGCCCAAGTTGCTCAGTCTTGCTAAGGCTTTGGCCTTAGTTCTGCAAGAGGATGGAGAAGCAATCAGTATTCTTCCCCCAGAAGAAGACCAAGCTCTCACAGATGAAGAGAATATTGATGATAACCTCTTTGAAAACTGCACTGAAGGCCAAGATGCTGAGCAACTTCTTCCTCGTGATGCTTGAAAAGTTATCTTGAAGCATAGGTGTTTTATCACAGTAGAAAGGGTAAAATATTATCAATATACCTATTTCTTTCAGAAAAAAAAAATGGTCTTCAAAATTTTTTTTTGGTTGTGTTTATAGCATTTCAAGAAATGTAATTTAGGTTCAATTACTTTCTGTATGGAAAAGGAACAGTAAATGCTATAAACCTATTACTTTGGCATTCTTTATTTCATGGCTGTTAAACCTCACCTTCTCTTCCTTACCGAAACACAGGTTTCTGAGGCTCTAAACCTCACCTTCTCTTCCTTACCGAAACACAGGTTTCTGAGGCTACTGACAGCAATCTCTACTCTGTTCCCTCCTACTATCTCTATCCTAAATTTCAATCCAAAGCTGGATGTTGCGCCTACGTGCGCAACGACATCACTTGCTCTCGTGCCCACGACCTTGACTCTTTTGAATTTTCCACCATCTGGTTAAGACTTCACTGTCATTCTATTACTAAATACATATGTGCTGTTTATCTCTCACCTAACTCTACCAACTATGTAAAATTCTTTGACTATTTGAATTCTAAAGTGGAGCACATCTTGACTCACTCTCCCTTCGCTGAAATCTCCATCCTAGGAGATTTCAATGTTCACCACCAGCTTTGGCTTTCATCCTCTTTCACTGACCATCCTGGTGAACAAGCCTACAACTTTGCTATCCTCAACGACCTAGAGCAGTTGGTCCAGCACCCTACACGTATTCCCGACCGTCTTGGAGATCGGCCCAACATTCTAGACCTCTTCCTTACCTCAAACCCTTCTGCTTATTCTGTCAAACTGTTCTCTCCGTTGGGCTCCTCCGATCACAATCTTATTTCTGCATCCTGTCCTATTGCTCCTGTACACCCTCTGGACCCACCGAAGAGGCGATGCTTCTGGCATTTTGCTTCAGCTCGGTGGGACGACCTGAGGATGTACTTTTCCGATTTCCCGTGGAATGATTATTGCTTCCAAGATAGAGACCCCTCTGTGTGTGCTCAGCGCATCACAGAGGTGATTGTCTCTGAAATGGAGGCATACATTCCTCGTTCTTTCTCTACTTCTCACGCTAAAAAGCCTTGGTTTAATCATGCTTGTTCTCGTGCTGTCAATGATAGAGAGGTAGCTCACAAAAGGTACCAGAGCCTTCAAACTAATGCTAATTATGAACTTTACATTTCTGCCCGAAATCGTGCCAAATCTATTCTTCGACTAACCAAAAATTCTTTCATTAATAGAAAATGTCAAAACCTTGCTTTCTCTAACTCTTCCCGTGACTTCTGGCATCTAGCCAAAAACATCTCCTCCAACTTTACTTCTTCATTTTTCCCTCCACTCCTCAGTCCTGACGGCAACACTGCCGTCTCATCTATCTCTAAGGCTGAACTCTTCTCTCAAACTTTTTCTAAAAACTCCACTCTGGACGATTCTGGGCATATTCCTCCTACTCATCCCCCTTCTGACTCCTTTATGCCTGTTATAAAGATTCTTCAAAATGATGTTTTCTATGCCCTCTCTGGTCTCAATCCTCAGAAGGCTTATGGACCTGATGGAGTGCCTCCTATTGTCCTTAAAAACTGTGCCTCCGTGCTGTCACCCTGCCTGGTCAAACTCTTTCGCCTCTGCCTGTCAACATCTACCTTTCCTTCTTGCTGGAAGTATGCCTTCATACAGCCTGTACCTAAGAAGGGTGACCGCTCCAATCCCTCAAACTACCGTCCTATTGCTTTACTTTCTTGTCTATCTAAAGCTTTTGAATCAATCCTTAACCGGAAGATTCAAAAGCACCTTTCCACTTCTGACCTTCTATCTGATCGCCAGTATGGGTTCCGCAAGGGACGTTCTACTGGTGATCTCCTAGCCTTCTTAACTGACTCTTGGTCATCCTCTCTTAGCCGTTTCGGTGAAACTTTTGCTATTGCGCTGGACATATCAAAAGCTTTTGATAGGGTCTGGCACAAATCTTTGCTTTCTAAACTACCCTCCTACGGTTTCTATCCTTCTCTCTGTAGCTTTATCTCCAGTTTCCTTTCTGACCGTTTTATTTCTGCCGTGGTAGACGGTCACTGTTCTTCCCCTAAATCTATTAACAGTGGTGTCCCACAGGGTTTTGTCCTATCTCCCATTCTTTTTCTGTTGTTCATTGATGATCTTTCCAAAACGAACTGTCCTATCCATTCCTACGCCGATGATTCCACTCTGCATTATTCAACTTCTTTTAATAGAAGACCCACCCTTCAGGAACTTAACGACTCAAGGCTGGAGGCTGCAGAACGCTTAGCCTCAGACCTTACTGTTATTTCCGATTGGGGAAAGAAGAACCTTGTGTCCTTCAACGCCTCAAAAACACAGTTTCTCCACCTATCCACTCGACACAATCTTCCAAACAACTATCCCCTATTCTTTGACAACACCCAGCTATCACCTTCCTCAACACTAAACATCCTCGGTCTATCCTTAACTCAAAATCTTAACTGGAAACTGCATATCTCATCTCTTACTAAATCAGCTTCCTCGAGGCTGGGCGTTCTGTACCGTCTCCGCCAGTTCTTCTCCCCTGCACAGTTGCTGTCCATATACAGGGGCCTTGTCCGCCCTCGTATGGAGTATGCATCTCATGTGTGGAGGGGCTCCACTCACACAGCTCTTCTGGAGAGAGTGGAGGCTAAGGCTCTTCGTCTCATCAGCTCTCCTCCTCATACTGATAGTCTTCTACCTCTTAAATTCCGCCGCAATGTTGCCTCTCTATCTTCTATCGATATTTCCACGCTGACTGCTCTTCTGAACTTGCTAACTGCATGCCTCCCCCTCCCATGGCCCCTGCTGCACTCGACTTTCTACTTATGCTCATCCCTATACTGTCCAAACCCCTTATGCAAGAGTTAACCAGCATCTTCACTCTTTCATCCCTCACGCTGGTAAACTCTGGAACAATCTTCCTTCATCTGTATTTCCTCCTGCCTACGACTTGAACTCTTTCAAGAGGACACCTCTCCTCCCGAAATTAACCTCTGATTTTGGACACTCCTTTAACCTCTGTTCGGGAGCAGTGAGTAGCGGGCCTTTTTTTCTTTTTTTTTCTTTGCGCCCTTCAGCTGTTTCCTTAGCTGTAAAAAAAAAAAAAAATTGTAATGCTTGACGGTGCTATTGATTTGAAAATACGATCACTCAGTCATGAGGTAAACATGGGAAAAATTTCAAATTTAGATATACCTACGCTGAGTCCTGTTCGACCGTACGAGTGGGTGAGGCGTCTCTATATAATGTGCTTCGATATTAATGTTTGACGATGCTAATGAATTGAAAATACGACCACGCAGTCATGACATGTCCTATCAAAGTCACCCTTCCGGATGAATTCCACAGTCCTTAAATTCATAGTTCTTTAGCTCTGTGTGTGTAAGGGTGTGTGCATTAAGGATACTCCTCTGGGTGGCTTGTTTCCCACATTCCTGACATCCATAGTTTTTTTTTTTACCCCAGTGTGTGTGAGGGTGTTTATATCAAGGTCACCCTTCCCGGTGATTCCCACACTCCTTAAATTCATCATTCTTTACACCAGTGTGTGTAAGGTGTATGCATCAGGATATTCTTCTTACATTCATAATTCTTTACACTAGTGTGTGTAAGGTGTGTGCAACACACCTTACTCTTCCGGGAGGATTGTTTCAGACATGCCTGACTCAGTTTTTTTTATCCCAATGCGTGTAAGGCTGTTTCTATCACCCTTCCGGTTGATTCCCAGACTCCTTAAATTCATAATTCTTTACACCAATGTGTACATCAGGGATATTCTTCTGGGTGGATTGTTTCCCACATTCTTGACATTCATAGTTTTGTACCCCAGTGTGTGTTAGGCTGCCTCTATCAGGGTCACCCTTCCTTCCGGTTGATTCCGACACGCTTTACATTCATAATTCTTTACGCTAGTGTGTGTAAGGGTGTGTGCATCAGGGGTATTCTTCTGGGTGGATTGTTTCCCACATGCCTGACATTCATAGTGTTTTACTCCAGTGTGTGTTAGTGTATCAATCATGGTCAACTTTCCTTCCGGTTGACTCCGACACTCCTTACATCCATAATTCTTTACGCTAGTGTGTGTAAGGGTGTGTGCATCAGGGATACTCTTCCGGTTGGATTGTTTCCCTCATGCCTGACTCATAGTTTTTTTTTTTATACAAGTGCGGGTAAGGGTGTTTCTATCAATGGAAGACGGGCCTCGCTCCCACGCGGATCTCTTGCCGTCCACACCACATTGTGTGGCCATCCGGTCTCTTTACGAGCTTCAAGTCTTGGAAAGAGTCTATCACTTGTAGGGAACATATCTTGCTTGCTTGGTGCCTAACCTAATGACTCTTCTAGAGAGCCAAGGAAACTATAAACATCTTAGAACCAAGGCTCGATCAGGAGGATTTCGCCATCAGGTTACGTGACGAAACCTCTAGCCTGGATAGTGATCCAAAGGTGGTTTATTGAAACTGGTCATTAGTAGTCATCTTTGTGGCTATAGCTCCCCCAAGGTTACAGGACATCTTTCCATAGCCCGAGCAGCACACAAGGTAGCTAAGCTGGCACACCACGGCAAGGTTACCAGTCCCATACTCTGGTGGGGAAAGCTCCAGAATGGTGCCAGATCTGTGGAGAGAAAAAGCAAGATTAGATGAAATGATGACCCAAGCTAGCTATGAATAATGATAGTATGACAACATTGAGCATAATGGGTAATCAGGAAATTGAAACAAACCTCCTTTGTAACCTCCTTTGTAACCGCAGGGTTCACGCAGCGCCGGTCGCAGGCGGGACACGCTCATGCGATGGCGGCTCTAGCCTTCTCGCCACTCCGAGCTCGGACCGGCGTGTCTCCGGCCCTTCCGTGTAACGCGCTAGGCTGCGTGGGCGCGGGGGGTTATGAGGTTGGGTGGGAGAGGGATGAGGGTTGAGAGTTGGGGGTTGTGGGGGACGTTGGCTGTGGGGGGGAGGGTTGGTTAGAGGGGGGAGGGGGGAGGACATTCCTTACAGGTGGCCGCTGCTGCAGGGATGTACAGGTAGTAAATGTACCTCCAATAAAGCTCCCTCGCGGGAGGCATGTACTTCCTACCTACTTTCGCCTCAAAAGTCAAAGTCCTAAACGACCGTTCGCAAGATACTTTTGGGATCAATTTGCGAGATTGACTAGTACGGATTATCGCACGCTGGTTGTTGCTAACGCTGAAAGCACCGTTAAATCTGAGTAATTCCTGATGCAAGCATCAAAACCCCGTTTGGGACGGTCACCGAGACAGGGGTAGAAATTATAGCAGGAAAGCGAGGTCAGCGAGCTGAAAATAATATGAAAATACTAATACTATTATTATTAATAATAGTAGTCATGGTACCCAGTCCGAGCCACTCCTAGCCGCGAATAGACAGTTTGAGCTTCCCGACAGTGTGAGTGAGCTCTATATCAAAGCTAATACGAGCAAAATGGCAAAACAATCATGTTTGATGGTAACCACGGTTACGCATCTCGAGGGTGATATCGCACGCAATGTCGTCGGTAGCCCTTAGCTTCACCTGCTCGGGCAGAGCTTTCGACAGGCTGTATTGATGATACGCATCTCGAGGGTGACACTGCACGCAATGTCGTCGGTAGCCCTTAGCTTCACCTGCTCGGGCAGAGCTTCCGACAGGGAGTATCAATAATATGCATCTCGAGGGTAACACCGCACGCAAACTTGTCGGTAACCCTTAGCCCAGCCATCTGCCGGCGTTATTCCCATGACCCGGTGGGCAATATGGTTGCAAAGCTGAAACAGAAAGGAATTAACGGAAGGGCACCGCCAGGAGTGGAGCCTGTGGTTAAACATGCCCAGACAAGGAGAACGTTACGAGACCCAGATACAGGAAGGATTGACAGATTGAGGGCTGGCGCATGACTGAATTATATATTATCTCATGATGATGTAATGACAACGATTGAATTAAAGAGGTGTCAGAATCCCCGTGCTGGGGCTATACAGCGTAGGGGCGCGTCCCCCGGTTGGCAGATGGGGGGCTCCTCTTCAAGGATGCACAGTAGAGTGCCGAGGACCAACATAGCCTATACGAGAAGGAAAACTCTGATATCAAACCACCTACTGAACGTGAATAACCTGTTGTTGCGTAGGTTATTCATGTTAAAAAAGTGAACATATTAACATTCAGGTTTTGTCTTTTCAGGTCATATAAACAGGTAAAAAAGATGAACGATATTGCAAGTATGACGTCGGAGGAGGATGACTCCGATCGTGACAAAACCTATAACTGGGAAAGCGAATACAAAGGCCTAAGAAGGCAACATGTAGAACTCTCTTCTGAAGAAGAAGAGGCAGTGCAACAGATCTCAAGAGCGAGAACTCACCAGAAGCATGCGTTGAATGACGAGCCAAAACCCGATAAGTAGAGAGAGAGAGAGAGAGAGAGAGAGAGAGAGAGAGAGAGAGAGAGAGAGAGAGAGAGAGAGAGAGATTTCACAGGCTCATGTATCTGATGCATTTCTAAATTCTTTGCATTCTCCAGGCTGCAGCTTTTGGCCTGACGCACAGACAGAAGCAGCAACTGCCACAGATTCAGGCGAGTTTCTGGTGATTCTGTGTATGATATTGTTATGGTGCATTACATATGATGGGTTGTACATTTGTAAAAATGCTTGCTCAACAAGAGTTCCCCACACAGATTCTGCCCAGTCGTCACAAAATAATGAGGACAGTGAAATGGTCGATGATCCAGAGACAAACACAAGAATGGACATTGGTATGGTGGGTTGCTCAACAACTACTGAAATGTTTCAGAGCATCGAGATGGACCCTGTGATGAAAAAAGATCTGAAGGACTTCCTCTCTCAGTTTCAGCAACCACCAACAGTTGAAGAAGTACAAACTCAATTCAGAAAAAAAAAATTAAGGTCCATGAAAATGCTATAAAACAACTGAAGGCTGAAGAATCAGTTTGTATAAGAATGACAAAAGATTTCTGGGAAGCCATGAAAAGGGAACAAGAAAAAAGATTGAAACGTCAGCTAGGACAACACCGGCCTCGACCAAGGAAACGGGCCCTAACAAGCAGAAGACAGTAAGTATGTTAACCTGTTACCGATAACGACTATATAGGATGTATAAGAGTCGATCGGTATTAATATTACTGCATGCTTACATGTTTTTGACTTGTTACAGGCGAAATTGCCCCATAGCAGGATGTCCTGGCAGGTGCATGAATCTGCATCGGAATCTCAGCAAATGTCGCGGGTATCTCACAAAGGCAGACAGGAATTAAGTCCTTAAGAAGTATGAGCAGCTTGTGCAAGTGAGTGTGTCTACGGAGGATGCCCCTCCTAAGTCCAAGACCAAACCTGACGGGAGCATGAAATACCCACTCCGCCAGTGCTGCGTTTGTGATAAAAATGTGAAACGGCTTGATGTCCATGCTGAAAAAGTCCATTTTGCCAGACGCAAATCAAGCCTATATAAAAAGATAATGACAGACTCCCTGGTTCTGACAACACAACCCAAAAATGCTGACATTGTCAAGGTCAGTTCTGGCAAAGTGACAATCACACTCTCAGATGGACTTAAATCATTCATAGAGGAGTTTGAAAATATATGGAAGACTGGACTCCTGTTAAAAGGCAACCGCCAAGGCAGACATCAAAATGTTATGAATGTTCTTACGTTCATGATGATGCAGCAGACCGTGGACACACTCACTGGCAGCGTAATCTGCAACTACTTCGTCTGAATGGACAGTGATGACCCTCCTGGCTACATTCCAAGCAGAACACATATGTACAGCTCCACATATATCCGCAAAATAATACACGCCACAACCAAAGCAGTGGATTGTTTGGCGGCAGCAGAAGGAAGTTTTCCGCATTAGTGAGGAGGATCACAGATTGACCCTAAGGAGACTCCGCACTATGACAGGTAGGTATTCAGGTTTTGTATACGTATCTGCCTTGTCTATACCTATTTCTTGCTGTAGGGTTGTACTGATTGTCCAATTTGCGCTCTCCTTTCCTTAGTGAAATACAAGAAGACGGAGAGGGTGGATATGATCAAGGCCAGGAGGAAGAAGGAGAGGGAAAATGTCTCCTTGGAGGTTGTCAACAAAATCTTGGAATCTGATTATATGAACGAATATACCTCCTCAGCACTGAAGTGCTACAAGGATCCCTCCTTCAGGCCGGCCACTCTCTCAGACTTCACGAACATGAGAGATGCTCATTCTCCTGTTCATGATTAAATCCTTGAGGAGACCGATGGAATTCACTGAGCATCGACTGTCTGAATACACAGAGATTGAGGAAAAAAAATCCCAGATGGAACAATCTATGGCATTCGGATTGCTGTTCATAAGACAGCTGAACAGGGTAGGTAGTGCATATTTATTCATCTTTGTCTTATGAAATGTGATTATATATATATATATATATATATATATATATATATATATATATATATATATATATATATATATATATATATATATATATATATATATATATATCAATGAGTAACCCTGATTCTTATTCCAGGCCCAGCGCTGGTATACTTCACTGACATTGAAATGCGTCTGATGGACTCCTATATGAAGTACTACAGGCCACTTGTATCCTCTTGCATGTCACCTCAGTGTCTTGTATTCCAAACAAGAATACAAAGGAGCGATGCAGAATGTTGCTCAAAGATTTCATTCTCCAACCTGGCAAAACTCATCAGTAAGACTGCAAGAAGATGCACGCCAGAAGCAAATATAACATCTCGCATCCTAAGGCGCTCGTAGATCACACCGATATGGGACGAGATAAAGGACCCTACCTTTATAAATAAGCTTGCCACACTGTGTGGCCACTCCCTGAGTACCGCTATTCGCTATTGTGAATTTAGCGACAGAGTGGTGCCAGGGATGGAAATAATAAAAAAAATTAAATGAACTACGAGATCGGTGCAAACACAAGAATGATGAGCAATTATTCAACCGAGACACTGAGGTGCTACCTGATGCGGAGTGGCAAGTGCCGTAAGTATGCTGGATAATGTGGAATGTGATCGGGTTACATATTTGATGTATGTAAACATACTTGGGTGTACAGTAACTCAGAAGCTGGGTTTTTACTTAATGGATTGTATTTATCCCAAAGATCATCCTGTCAAGTGAGGGCTATGGCAGACAGTTCGATGGTGGAGGCTGACCCGACCTGTGAAGCGGAGGTTGACTTCCTCGCCCCCACTCCTCCGTCACGGGGAAATCAAAACAGGCCGAGGAAGCAGCATCTGTAGTGACAGATAGAGGGTGGGTAGAAACAGTACTAGTGACATGTAACAATATGCATGCAATAATGATACATAACTAACAGAACTCTCTTCATTTCAGAAGTGTTCTGTCACTGGCACCAAGCCACTTCCCGTCGGACCTATCTATGCTGTCGCCTGTGGAAACTGTAGTGACCCCTTTCTCGTTCTCTCCATCTCCCGTTTCTTCAGTCTACCCTTAAGTCATCACGTTCTCTTTCTTTTCTCTCACTCTCAACACACACTATTCTATTTCATCAAATACACATATCCATCACACATTAATCTCTTTTGTTACGAGTCACTACATATAAATAAATGTACACAATCATTCTAATTATTATAAGCAACATTATGTTTAAGCTTTATCATCAAAGAGCCACCATTGTAAATATTACTGTATATCACCATTGTAAATATTCATTCACAATATTCCAATACATGTATATACTCGCAAATAAACTGCTTCGTCAATGGAGTCACCACTGGTTATTAGTTGTCTTTTAACCTACAAGGCGGCCTTAGCGGATCCAAACGGCGTTGTACCAGCTACAACGTATGCTGCCTCGAAAACATACAAACATAAATGTTTGGTTTTCGCTGTAGCGGCCTAGGCTGCCGCTACAAAACTCTCACAGCTTCAACCAATTCAACCAATCAAACAACCTGTGAAAAGGCGGATGACTTCCTCGCCCCCACTCCTCCGTCACGGGGGGAATCAAAACAGGCCGAGGAAGCAGCATCTGCAGTGACAGATAGTGTCTAGAAACGGTACTAGTGACATGTGACAATATGCATGCTTGTAATGATACATAACTAACAGAACACTTCATTTCAGAAGTGTTCTGTCACTGCCACCAAGCCACTTCCCGTCGGACCTATCAATGCTGTCGCCTGTGGAAACTCTCACAGCTTCAACCAATTCAACCAATCAAACAACCAATACTGTACAGCAGGATATATCACCAGTGACTAAACTAGACACTGCAGCAGTGTATGCGGACATCCGCAAAGCCATAAAGGCGGTTGACAAAGGCGCCGGGACTGGATCGGTGTTCATAAAATGGAAAGAAGTTAAAGCATACATGAATGACCTAAATCCCGAGTACAGAGAGTGGGACAAGGGAAAGATTAAAAATAAATATAAGTATTTGAAAAAGATGCGCAAAGAACTCAACATATAAAATGTTTAATCTAATATTTAACCTAAGGGTAAGGGTTGAAGGAATGAGTTATGAAGGACCAGTGTAAGGGATACTGGCAAAGGAAAAAACGAACCATTATATTTTTGTTATCTTTAGTAATATGTATTGGATGGAAATGAATGTTACAAAGGAAGTTTGTTTCATTTTCCTGATTACCCATTATGCTCAATGTTGACATACTATCATTATTCACAGCTAGTTAGGGTCATCATTTCATCTAATCTTGCCAGATCTGTGGAGAGAAAAGTCTCTCCACAGATCTGGCACCACTCTGGGGCTTTCCCCACCAGAGTATGAGACTGGTAACCTTGCCGTGGTGTGCCCCCTCCCCGCTCTTACGGAGGCATTTAGCTAGACACTCTCGCCGCCCCGAGGCGAGCGCGTGAGCTGAACCCGGATAGCGGCGGTGAGACGTTGCGGCACGCGGCTGAGCGGAGCGCGGAGCCATAGAGAGGCATTTTGCTAGGCTCTCTCGCTGCCCCGAGGCGAGCGTGAGCTGAACCCGGAAAGCACCGTTGAGACGTGGCGCGAGGCCGACCGGGGCACGAAGCTCGCTGCTAAACCTCGTTGGTCCGTAGAAGAGAGCGAGGCGTCCCTAGATAATACGTGTTTGACGATGCTAATTACTTGAAAATACGATCACGCCGTCATGATATGTCCCTATAATTATCTTTAATTTTAAATATAGCTACGTTACGCTAGTGTATATTTAATGTGTTTCAATTGCTTGACGATGCTAATTAATGGAAAAAGCCCTACCGCAGTCAAGAAATGTCCATATCAATAACTTACTTTTACATATAGCTACGCAACACATGTTTATTTTTCATTTGCTTTAACTGTAAAGCTTAACGGTGCTATTTACATGACTCGAGAGCATGGCGTAAATAAAAAAATAAAAAAAACGAAAATATAAATGATACGGCGGATACATATGACTAAATATAAAGCACTTAGATTTAAATGCTTGATTATGTTGATAACAGCGTCGAATGCTGTTTTAATTTCCTCGAATATTCGGTCTTGGAAAACTCCATACATATTTTTTCAAGAGTTTCTCTTACACCCAAGTGTGAAACATTGTAGGCTGAAGTAACGGACAAGTCAAGGAGACACTGGCCCTTCATACGACATAGACTTTGGTGTGTGGCGGGTAAACTTTGCGTCCTGAGCGCTGGACGAGGCCCTCAGTCATGAATCGTGTGGCGGGTAAACGGCGGGGTAACGCGCCAGCACGTGATGGCTCGTTTTGCCTCGTAAGCTGGACGAGGCAAGCGGGTAATCAGCGGGGGTAGCTCGCTCGCACTTAATAATGGTTCGTTTTGCCTCGTGTGAGTGCTGGACGAGGCAAGCGGGTAATCGGCGGAGGTAGGTTGCTCTCCCATAATAATGGTTCGCTTTGCATTTTGAGCGCTGGCCGAGGCAGTCACTGACGGGTAAACGGCGGGAGTAACGGACTCAGGCCTCGCGAGCGCCGGCCGAGGCCAGCGGGTAATCGGCGGGGGTAGGTCGCTCGCCCTTAATGGTTCGCTTTGCCTCTTGAGCGCTGGCCGAGGCAGTCACTGACGGGTAAAAGGCGGGAGTAACGGACTCAGGCCTCGCGAGCGCTGGCCGAGGCCAGCGGGTAATCGGCGGGGGTAGGTCGCTCGCCCTTAATGGTTCGCTTTGCCTCTTGAGCGCTGGCCGAGGCAGTCACTGACTGATCGAGTGACGGGTAAACGGCGGGAGTAACGGACTCAGGCCTCGCGAGCGCTGGCCGAGGCCAGTGGGTAATCGGCGTTGGTAGGTCGCTCGCCCTTAATGGTTCGCTTTGCCTCCTGAGCGCTGGCCGAGGCAGTCACCGACTGCTCGAGTGACGGGTAAACGGCTGGAGTAACGGACAAGTCAAGGATACACTGGCCCTTCATACGACATACAATTTGCTGTGTGACGGGTAAACTTTGCCTCTCGAGCGCTGGATAAGGCCCTCAGTCATGAATCGTGTGGCGGGTAAACGGCGGGGGTAATGCGCCAGCACCTGGGCGGGTAAACGGCGAGGGTAGGTCGCTCGACCTTAATAATGGTTCGCTTTGCCTCTTGAGCGCTGGCCGAAGCAGTCACTGAATCCTCGAGTGACGGGTAAACGGCTGGAGTAACGGACAAGTCAAGGAGACACTGGCCCTTCATACGACATACAATTTGCTGTGTGGCGGGTAAACTTTGCGCCTTGAGCGCTGGACGAGGCCCTCAGTCATGAATCGTGTGGCGGGCAAACGGCGGGGGTACCGCATCGGCACCTGGTGGCTCGCTTTGCCTCGCGAGCGCTGGACGAGGCAAGGGGGAAGGGGTATCTCAAGACCGCGGTAGTGTATTTTAATTAGCACCAAAGGCATATTCATGGCACACTTGCGTAGCGTAGATACGTCTAAAATTGAAGGAATTCCGCGGGACATCTCATGACTGAGTGCTCGTATTTTCAATTCATTAGCACCGTACACATTACAGTTGAACCACATTAACTATACAATTGCGTAGTGCAGGAATGGTGCTCACATTCAGTCCGGGAGAAAAGGAGTATTTTGGAGTGCTCAACTCAGTCTGCGCTCCCTATCTCGCTCAATCCAGTCCCAGAAAGTCCTTTTTTTTTTGGTGGGAACTGACCTGAGCACCCAAAATGTTCCTTTTCTCCCGAAGTTATTCGTAGGAATATCTCATGGCTGCGGTAGCGTATTTTAATTAGCACCGACACCACATTCATAACGAACTTGCGTAGCGTAGATACGTCTAAAATTGAAGAATTCTAAGGACATCTCATGACTGAGTGCTCGCATTTTCAATCAATCAGCACCGTACACATTACAGTTGAACCACATTAACTATACACTTGCGCAGTGTAGATATGTTGCTCAAATTCAGTCCGGGAGAAAAGGAGCATTTTGGGGTGCTCAGCTCAATTCGTGCTCCCTATCTCGCTCATTCCAGTCCCACCACGAAAATAGGACTTTAATGGACTGGAATTAGCGAGATAAGGCACGGACTGAGTTGAGCACCTCAAAATCCTTTCTCTCGGACTGAAAGTGAGCATACCTACACTAAGCAAGTGTATAGTTAATGTGGTTCAACTGTAATGTTTGAGGGTGCTAATTACTTGAAAATACGCTACCCCAGTCATGAGATGTCCCTAGGAATTCCTTCAACTTTAGACATACCGACGCTACGCAAGTCTACAATTAATTTGTTTTCGGTGCTAATTAAAATACGCTACCGCAGTCATGAGATATCCCTAGGAATAGTTTCGGGAGAAAAGGAGCATTTTGGGGTGCTCAACTCAGTCCGTGCTCCCTCGGACTATCTCGCTCATTCCAGTCCTAGAAATTCCGATTTTCTTTGATGGGTCGGCTGGAGTAACGGACAAGTCAAGGAGACACTGGCCCTTCATACGACATACAATTTGCTATGTGGCGGGTAAACTTTGCCTCTCGAGCGCTGGACGAGGCCCTCAGTCATGAATCGTGTGGCGGGTAAACGGCAGGGGTAACACTTTGTATTAAATCAACTCTTTTATCACTCATTAATTACTCCATAAATGATCTCACCGTCTCGTATCCCTGGTAGCGTGATCCGGCTTAAGTTGTTATTGGAGACTGGAGTTCGGGGATAAACAAGGGAAAAAGATAATATACATTTATTTAAAATTAAATGAAAGTAATTGCCTTACGCAATATTCTTTGCTCAGACGATCATAACACTGGCATATTCAGCAATGGATGCAACATATGACAAACGACATGTCTTAAACATAATACTACAATATGTGCTCAGTTGTTGCCAATAATAATAACACTCGTCGTTCCACAAGCAGTGGTTTGTATCTCTCTGTTTACATCACAATCATTATGTACTCTCTTCACAAAATCCTAATAACACATTCCTGTAGTATAATCTACTACAAGTCATGGAAACACCCAATTTTACCACACCCAGTGGTTTTACCTTTGCTTTACATCGCAAACAAATAATCACAATCCTGTCCCACTCACAATCCTACTTCACATCTCCTACATTATAATCTCCAGGACAATACAGTCGGTTTCCCTTAGATTCTCGAATTTCTACTCACGATTAAGATCACAACAGCCATCCTCGGCTGAGTGAGTAGCAGGTCTGCTTGAGGCGAGAACCAAGCTCGGTCTGCTTGAGGCGAGAACCAAGCTCGGTCTACTCATACCACTGATTTCTAGGCCACATTTTTCTTTGCTTTAGGCGGACTTACATCCTTGACACGCCTTTAATTTTCTACATAACCAATGGCCAATACTTCCTGTCACACCCATCTGCTCGCTCATTATGTTGTATTGTTTTACTTTTCCTGCTATTCGTGAGTCAGTCTTAAGACACTCCCTCAGTGATTTTTCTGTTAAATTATTGGCTCATAACATGTCGCCACGACTAACGTCACGGGTCAGAGTCTTTTTCAATGGTTGTTCACACTTTCTGACCACGCCCACTGGGTATCTGTTTTCTGTATCTGAGTCTGGGTATCTGTTTTCCTTTACCCTCGTTGTTTCCCCTCTTTTGTACTTGAGATGTTTACACTGTTATATATGTCACCCTTCTTGTTAGTGTTTGTCCTGTCAGATGTTTACACAGTTGTATATCTCTCATTCCTCTCTGGGTATCTGTTTTTCTTTATCCTCGTTGTTTCCCCTCTTTTGTACTTGAGATGTTTACACTGTACTGTTATGGCTATTCCTCTTGTTTGTTCGTTTTCTGGTTCCTGACAATCGGTCACGTATGAATTAGAACTGAGCCCGTTCACGTTACTTAAGATGACAAGGACGCGTCGGTCACGTATGAATTGGGACTGAGGCCCACAAACATAAACATTCCCTTCCCCCTTCCCTGAAGGATCCACATGACGGGACCGCAGACTCCGGGTAAACTTAATCAGTCAATTCCCTTCCCCTTTCTATGGGACCCGTTCTATGGGACAAAACTTCGAGGGCAATAGCTGAAAAGCGCCGGGTTGTGAAAGTCTCTCTCGTGACCGAGGCTCAGGACAAGCGATTGGTCTTTGAGGCGTTTTCAAGACCCTGTGGGAGCGAACTCCCAGTGTTGGAGGCATCTAACACAGCAGTATCTAATTTCCATGCACAATTTTTATACAATTCAATTTATGGTCACAATTTAAGTTATTTCGAAAGCGCTTTTAAAACTTGCCCAAACTGTTAACTCGCTTAAATTTCTAACAATGCCTTCGAACCTTAAGTGTGACGTCTGTCCCGGACGTTTTGCAGCTCAGTTCTTCCAGCTGAGTAAAACTTGCCGCCTCTGCGTTCAAAGATTACATCTTCAGAAGGCTGTGACTGAATGGAAAGTCAAGCACAATGATCTTGAAAAGAAATTTGTAGCCCTTAAGGAATTTGTTTTAACTAATGTGGCAGTGACTCCACCATCGATGGTGGAGAGGCCCTCCACCGAGACTGTGCCCTCTCCAGACGACCCTCCTGCTTCACGAGAGGACGTGTTACCTGCCTCACAGGTTGACTCCCAGCCTGCCTCACAGGATAACCCCCAGCCTGCCTCACAGGCTAACCCCCAGCCTGCCTCACAGGCTAACCCCCAGCCTGCCTCACAGGCTAACCCCCAGCCTGCCTCACAGGCTAACCCCCGGCTTGCTTCACAGAACAACCGCCAGCCTGCCTCACAGGATGACCCCCAGCCTGCCTCACAGGCTAACACCCAGCCTGCTTCACAGGCTAACTCCCAGCCTGCCTCTCAGGACAACTTCCAGCCTGCCCCACTTAACGCTTCTCTTCCTGCTTCACAGGATGTTGGGTTCCAACCTGTAAGGAATGGAGCCAAACCGAAGCAGGCAACCAAGGATTTACTGACCCCCAAAACCTTCAATAGGTTCCAGGTGCTGGCAGGCACCATGGAGGATGAGTTCGAGACTCGCCTAGTTGGGAACTCCATGGTGCGTGGCCAGCTGGTTGAGTTCTGTGGTCGTTCATCAAACGGCCGCAGAAAACGTTACTGCTATCCAGGTGCCAGACTGGACGACATCACCGCAGCGTGCGATGATGTCACGAGAAATGCTGACCGAAACATCCTCTTTGTCATTCACGCGGGGACAAATGACGTAAAGAGAACCTTATCTGAGAAACTTCTTGAGAAATACCGCCGCATGATCAAGCAGTATAAACGAAAACGGATGCCAGTAACATCATAATCTCAGGAATCCTCCCGAGGGTCGGTGCCGAATCTAGCTTTTACAATAATCCCTTCAGCACAAACAACATACTTCAGTCCCTTTGCTCACAAGAAAACGTCCAGTTCGCTAACTTGTGGAACAATTTTTACTACGATTCAGACTTGTTCCTTCCTGATGGCATTCACTTAAACCCTGTTGGAGCAGCCCGTTTCGGGAAGCTGCTCTGTGACCAAGTGGCTCTTCGAAAGCCAAAAAACACGGAGGCGAGAATACCAGCAGCTCCACCGTAAGGGTGCACTCAACCCGCAAAACTCCCGACTCGAATCACATTAAAGCTTGCTATGTAAACGCTCGTAGCCTACGTAACAAATTTGAAGACTTAGAAGTCCTCGCAGCTACAAATCATTATCACATCATCGGATTCACAGAATTTTGGATAGACACTTCAAATAGAGATTTCATTGCGGAATATAGATTACCGGGCTATACCATCTTTAGTCATGAAAGAGAGAACAGACAGGGTGGAGGCGTTATCTTTTATATCCACAACTCTCTCCATCCAGTATCCGTGATAACATATATTATAACCAATGTAGACACGGTCTTCATTGAAATTAAAAATAAATCTCGTAAAATAGTAATTGGACTTATCTACAGACCGCCAAGGCAGACTCTTGATATCGACCACGCATTAAGTGAATTATTATTAGAAACAAGTAGCAGTTGCGAGGCAGTAATTGTTGGTGACTTTAACTTGCCAGTGAAAAGATGGGGTGAACCGTTGAACTGTCATACAGGGCTCAACCTGTACACAAATTTACTAGAAAGTGATTTGCATCAACACGTTCAAGAACCGACTCGGGAAAATAATATACTTGACCTTATCTTTTCAACGACAGCTGATCTAGTTAACGAAGTAAATGTTGGTCCAATTTTTTAGTTCTAGCGATCACCGATCAATCACATTCAGCATCAATATGAAAGAAATTAAAGTAACTCTTAGTAAAGAAAAGGTGCCTGATTATCAGAGAGCGAATTTCGTAAGACTCCGATCAATTCTAAATAATTCTGACTGGACTGAAATCACGGCGGAAACAGATATTGATAAATATTGGGGGGCCTTCACCACAATATTGAACAATGCCATAAGCATATGCGTACCCTATCGAAACAGACGTTCAGCTTCTAAGAAGAAACCCAAATGGTGGAATAACGAAATTCAAAATAGCCTATCTCTTAAAAAATGCGTATACAGTAGATACATATCAACTCAGAGCGAGGCTGACAAACTAGAGTTGGACAGAATTCGCCGCGAAACCAAGAAATTAATAAAACGAAGCAAGAAAAATCTTGAAGAATATATAGCGGAAACAAGTAAATCGAATCCTAAAGAATTTTTTAGCTATGCAAATAATAAAAAGTCACTCACTTGTGGTATCGGATCGCTTGCTAATGAAAATGGTAACCACACGAACGATGAAAATGAAATGGCTACAATCCTAAATAGCTTTTCGCATGAGTATTTACCGACGAAGATTGTTTATCACCTCAACCGCCGGAGGTTAGAAGGGCCGAAAAGATGTTAAGTGGCGTGCTCATCGTAGAAAGTGACATTTTACGCACAATTGAAAAGATTAAAGTAAGCAAAGCTCCTGGTCCAGACAAAATTACCCCTAGGGTCTTAAAAGAAATCAAACATCAAATTTGTAAACCGCTCTCCATCATATTCAATAAATCTTTAACAGCTGGAAAAGTTCCGTCGGATTGAAACTTGCAAATGTCACCAATTTTCAAAAAGGGGGACAAGTCTCATCCAGGAAACTATCGACCAATTAGCCTGACATCTATTGTTTGTAAGTTAATGGAGACTATCATTTGCGACAATATGGTGAAATTCTTCGAAGAAAATAATATAATAAATAATTCGCAACATGGCTTCCGTAGTAAACGTTCGTGGTTGACTAACTTACTTGATTTTTCACTATATTTTGAGGTGTTCGATGAAAGCAGATCAGTAGATATCATATATCTGGATTTTCAAAAGGCATTTGATAAGGTCCCCCACTATCGATTGCTCAGCAAACTACTGGCGCACGGTATCTCGGTTAACATTCACAATTGGCTTGCGGACTGGCTCTCTGAGCGGAAACAGAGAGTAGTTCTAAACGGTGTTACATCTAACTGGCTCGATGTCAAAAGCGGTGTACCTCAAGGATCAGTGCTTGGCCCCATGCTCTTCTTAATTTATGTTAATGATATCGATGATGGGCTCACTTGCAAAGTATCAAAATTTGCTGATGACACAAAAATTGCAAGTAAAGTAACTGCAACACACGACGAAGAAGCTTTACAATCAGATCTAGATCGACTTGCACGTTGGGCCAATCAATGGCAAATGAAATTTAACGTTGACAAATGTAAAGTGTTGCACATCGGAAAAATAACAATCGCGTTCGGTACGTAATGAATGGCCAACAACTTTCTGCAGTAAGTAAAGAAAAGGATCTTGGAATCACTATATCAAGCGATTTAAAGCCCGGTCAGCATTGTTCAGAGGTAGTTAAAACTGCAAACAAATTGGTTGGCTTCATCGGACGAGTCTTTAATAATAAATCGGAAAAAGTAATATTAAAACTGTATAATTCGTTGGTTCGACCCTGTCTAGAGTACTGTGTACAGTTTTGGTCTCCCTACTACAGAAAAGACAGAAAAGTTGGAACGGGTCCAACGAAGAGTAACAAAGATGATTCCTAGGTTGAGAAATTTGTCATATGAACAAAGGCTTAAAGAAGTAAATTTATTCAGCCTATGAAAACGAAGAATGCGAGGCGATCTAATAGAAGTGTTTAAAATGTTTAAAGGATTCAGTGATATTAATGCGGAAGATTACTTTACAATTGATCGATCAAATAGAACAAGAAGAAATCACAATTTGAAGATTACTGGTAAAAGATTATCGTCGCACGAAGCTAAACACTTCTTCTTCAATCGAGTTGTTAATGTTTGGAACTCTCTACCTTGTGATGTCGTTGATAGTACAACAGTTACGGCCTTCAAGAATAGATTAGACAAGTATTTTGAATCCAACCAGCAACTAAGATATTACTCATTGTCGTAATAACGTTAAGTTCCTTCGAATACTGGTGTCCTTGTCCGCTTTTATCGCCCGGTTAGTGGTAGCAGTAATGGTAGTTCTTTCCTCTTTCCTACATAAATTCCATGCAGTTTTCCATGCTGCATGGTTCTTTTCCTTTCCTGCCAGCTTTGGCTGGAGGGAGGGTGGGGAGGAGCCGTCGCCTTTGCTGTCCTTCATCTTTCACCTTTGATTAGATAGTTAGTGTAGCTTGTCACAAACAACCTCGTAAGGACCAGCAGGTCTGCTGTTGTTTGTTCTTCCTTTGTGTTACTTTGTGTTCGTGCGGACCGATCAGTCGCTAGCACGGAGAGGTTGGTATGTCGGAAGGTGCGGAGTGCGCTTCTTGAGCTTCATCACTGCGGTTTTGTTTACATTTCCACACAACAACGAGAGTAGCCCCAGTTTATTCATCCGATTATTGGACCAGGTAAGAACATTTCCTTATCATAATGTTAGTTTTTAGCAGTTTAATGACAGAGGTTACCTATATGAACAAGTAAAACAGTCGAGTGTAGCCCTCATTGCTTAGAGTAGATGATGCCAGCCTGCACATGGACGAGACCCTCACAAAGATTATTTCCTTCCATTATTTGCCCAAGTAAGCACATTTCCTGTCATAGTTTTAGTTTTTAGCTGTTTAATGACAGGATTGACCTATGTGAACAAGTAATAAGGTCGCGTGTGGCCCTCAAAACACACATGGATGAGGCCCAGACTAAGGCTATTTTCATCTCATTATTGGAGCAGGTGAGCACATTTCCTGTCATAGTGTTAGTTTTAGCTGTTTAATGACAGGGTTGACCTATATGGACAGGTAAAAGGTCGAGGTTGCCTTCATAGCTCAGAGTAGCCTATCATAATGTTAGTTGTTGGATAATTATGCTGCTGAAATCGGCATGTCCTTTTCAGGACTCAGGGTCATCATGGGCAAATATGTTTTTTTGGAGAAAGCAGTTGTATTATATTTTTAACATATGCAAAGTTGTTCTATTAAGTCAGAATCTACAGGTACGAGTTAATTAATAAGTTTATTTTCAGCCCTTTATAATATAAGATTGAATCATTTTCCGGATAATGTTGACATAGCTATTGCCTTCCATCCCAGGTCTAGCACATTTTTTTTATTCATTTGTGCATCTATATATAGTCCAGGACAAACAAACTATTAACCTAGTAGCCTTAACCACCCTGTAGTAGGGACTATGTTACTGATAATGGGCTAAAAGTCTCATATTTTTTTGTCTAATTTACATTATTTATTTATTTATTACTTCTTCATGTTTTGTCTTCTTTCTCAGGGAACGTAGGATTTCTAGAAATGGAAGGAACACTGAGTGCCAGAAGAAGTCAATGTCACCTCCTGAGCGAGACCTTCTCATGGGCCTCATCTGTGAGGAGAAGATCCTCCAAGATAAGAGGACAGACGGAAGGTCGTCCTCCAGAAAGAGGGCAGCGTGGGCCCGAATCACGCGCCTGTTCAATTCCCACAACCTGGGACCGCAGCGCACTGAGCAGCAGCTCAAGAAAGAACGACTGAAAATAATGCTATTTACATGACTTTCTAACTGAGAGATATATTCCATTGTTGAACACGTCGTAATATAAATAGCAACTTAATGCACTTAACCTGGAATGCAATTTTTGCACTGATCCCATGAATTACCTGTGATCGATCACTATTGTTCAGTGCATTTATGGATTTTCAGATCATATGTATAGAACATTCATCCATCCATTAATAAAATATATAGGTCTTTATGTAAGGGTAACTGCCAAGTTAGGGTTCAGGAAGGTAACCATACCCGTCAATTTCTTATTTGCATCTTTTTTCATTGTGGTATAAAATAGATAAGAGGTTTCCCAGGCCCATCAACCCATCCCATTAATCCCCATTCACAAAGCATATGAACGACAGTGACAGTATTCGTACAGCGTCTCTGATTTATCCTAATTAAAGCACACCTAAAACTACATTATTGAATTAGTTGCAAAAAAAAAAAAAAAAGCACAAATACAATGTAAAATATATATATATATATATATATATATATATATATATATATATATATATATATATATATATATATATATATATATATATATATATATATATATTAATCCAATAACATATATTTACTGTTTCTTCATTTTAGGGCAAAACAAGAACATGCAGTGAAGAGGCGGGAGGACATGAGAACTGGTGGAGGTGCCCCTCCTGCGGATCTGGCAAAAGAATCGGACCAAGTGCTGACAATACTTGGCACGGATTTGCACGACATAGGAAATCCGTTTGACCTCGATGCAATGCCAGCCACGTGTGAGTTCCTATTATGACTTGTTTTGACTGCCATGTTTGTAAACTACGATCATGAGATATCAGAAACTGTGAAGTCGTAAGTATTCAGTCATGTAATATTGCAAAGTATCCAAAAATAATAAATATTTTTTGGTATATAGTAAGAAATTAAAGTAGCTGCACCACACAGTACTCTGCTTCTGTGTACTAAAATACATTTATTATCAGCCAAGTCGCACCGACAAAGTCTCCGATTTACCAAGTCTCTCTTTGTGAGAGGTAAGATTTTGGAGGTGATAAACCTAAGCAATATAGCTTTTATCAGTAAGCACCCTCTTCAGCCAGAAGGCTTTACAGCCTGTAAGCAATTTGTTCATGTAACCATAATTCAGTTGTTCACAAACTCATAAGTTTTAATGACAGTTGTGTGCAGTGAGAGATACAGTTGATTAACAAGATGTTCCAACTACCTATAGTGTGTTAATCTGCAACTGTGTTATTTTAGGGAATATTTTTCATATACTAATATTCCTCCCTGTTGACAGCAAATTCATATTCAGAAAGTACACTTGTAGTGTGCAGTGTTGTAGCACATCCTGCAACAAATTCCGTGGAAGAGGAGGTTCTAGCATCACCACAAGCAATAGAACCAGAGGAGGTGCCCGCCCCTTCACCATCAACTGTCAGGACAAGGCATCGAAGAAACAGAGCAGCAACCAGCTACAAAACACGACTACCACACCAGAACTATTAGAAATTAGTAGGGAGAGGAGATTACAAACAATAGGTTTCTGGAGAAGAGGGAGCATTTGATCGATCTACAAATCAAACACATGAAAGTGGAAATAGCTGAAGCAGAACAAAGGGAGGAAGAGGCTAGATTTAGAAGAGATAACAAAAAAAAGAACTTGAAAAGCTAAATAATAGCTAAGGATGTACACAGGTAGGACGTCACAGGGAATGTTTATGTAATATAGACTAAGTTAAGGAAAGAATAAAACTATAAAGTAACTTGTGATGTAATTAACAATGAAAATAAAGATTTTACGAGAACATACATACACTTCTTCCCACCTCATCATTCATTCATAAAACAAATACACACTCACTTGTCACCACAACATACCAACACTAACAACTACACTTGATTCACTTCCTCCCCTGCACACTCAGCTCCCCGTCCCCCAACAGCCAACACAAATATGCGTGTTATTCACCTGTACTGGTGACCTGAGCATTATTTTACAGATCCAGATGCATAACTATGGTTGTGTCTACATGATGCTTAGAAGAAGTCCCTGATGATTTGATGCCGTTTCAGTCTGCCTTCTACATTTCCTCGTCTATGTGCAGGAACTTCATTAGGGATGTTATTGACATTTAGGTTCACGTCCCTTCCATCTTGTGGTAAAACCAGCCTAGTTTTCACCGCAATATTGTAGTACCACACAAGCAACTACAATAGTTTTGGTGGTGTCTAAACTTGTCCTGACTCTCTTCCCTAAGTACCCAAACCTCCTTTTTAATATCCCAAATGCCCGTTCAACAGTGTTTCTGGTTTGGGAATGACTGTAGTTATAAGCTCTCTCATGAGCATTATCTGGAAATGACACAGGTGTCATTAGATACCTTTTCAAGGGATATCCTGCATCTCCAAGTAGATGATACCTGGGATTTAAATTAACTTATATTTCAGCACAGAGCCTGCTGTTTTCAAAAATTCGACTGTCATGGACGCTCCCAGGCCAACGGGCAACAACATTATGAAACTGCAAGTCTGGCCCACACACAGCTTGGACATTTAATGAAAAATATCCTTTTCTACACCTAAACATCTCAGGGTTTTCCACAGATGGTCTCAGTATAGATATATGTACGCAATCAATTGCCCCTACCACCAGGCATTCCACTGATGTCATGGAATTGCTCAATTGTTCGTCGCATGTCATTGCCGCAAGGAGGTTTTATATAACGCTGGCTCAAACTAGCGATTGCTCTTGACACAACCTTCAAATATCTGCTGACAGTCATTTGCGACACATCATGGCAGTCCCTAATGTCATCTGGTGGTCTCCCGTTGCTATGCAACGTACTGCAATCAGGGTTTTCAGGTGTGGCGGAACAGGGCAGGCTGTAAAGAGAGGAAACTTATATAGTGACTGTAAAACGACCAATGTACTCCAAATTACAATGAAATTAAAGCAACCAGTTATTTTTACTTTACATTAAATTATAAATTACATTTGATCTCTATCTATCGATAGACTTTGGCCAATGTCCCCCATGAAGGGGAGTGGCCCACTCTCGGCAGATGTTCGTTCACTCCCACCGACACAACCATTCATATAATTTTAGTCCCAAGGGGCTTTAGGGCATTCACCTCTTGAGTCAGTTGGGGCTGAAAGCTGGTCTTTAATTTCTTGAATGAGATCATACATTGAAGTTTTGTTGCATCTGAAGCGCTCGACAAACTCGTCGTCACTCATTGCTGTGAAGGGGTTCATCCGATCTGGAAGTGTACTGTAGTTACGAGTTTTATATCAAATGACATCCAAGAAGCATTAGTGACAACAGAAACAGAAAAAGATACAACTTGTCACCACATTTTACCTTTAACAATCCTGCGACGTTTACGTCCGATAACTCCCTGGGCATCTGCCTGATCATCCAGCTCCTCATCCAATTGATCCAAAACTTCCCAGTCATCTCACAGTTGCTGATACTCGTCCATGTTATCAGATATCTCTATAAACAATGACAAAAATTATAACACTCAAGTAACACTAGGTATATTTTCATACCCAACCTACCTGACCTAACCAACTACCATTACCGACTGCCCAGGAATCGAACCCGGGCCTGCAGATTTGTAGATAGGCATGCTAACTACTACACCACAGAGGCACTGAAGCCTACAACTACCCAATTTAAATGTTCACTTAGATTTAGGTAAAATGATACTTTCCCTACACCACTTCATTTCACTATTTATGACTTAATATTATAGTTAGGGGATGCAAATACATGTTCATTAACAATATTAAGGCACGCAGGGTCAGAAATATAAACTAACCTAACCCGACATGACCAAACTGAAGTTAACCTAAAGCAGTTTACCTAAGCTAACCTGTGTCTAGCTGAAACCTCCAATACATTATAAAATATAACCATGGTTATGTCATGTTAGTTTTTTAGGGGGGAGGTTAGATTGCCTTCTGTTATGTCTCGCTAGGTCAGGTTAATTTCCAAACCTGTTTGATTTCATAATACGTATAGTTAAGGGGCAGGTATTATTATCCCTAGGGTAAAGTGTGAAGACCTAAATGATATATATAAGTTGTGTTTGGGATGAAAATAGCCTAGTAAGGTCCTCGGCCATGTGTATTTTGGCATATTCTACTCTGAGCAACGAGGGCCACAGGCGACCTTATTACTTGTTCACATAGGTCAACCCTGTCATTAAACAGCTAAAAACTAACACTATGACAGGGAAATGTGCTTACTTGGGCAAATAATGGAAGGAAAATAATCTTTGTGAGGTCTCGTCCATGTGTAGACTGGCATCATCTACTCTAAGTAATGAGGGCTACACTCGACTGTTTTACTTGTTCATAAAGGTAACCTCTGTCATTAAACTGCTAAAAACTAACATTATGACATGGAAATGTGCTCACCTGGTCCAATAATGCGAAGAAAAATACAGGAGAGGTCTCAGCGTCTGGGAGCAGGAAGGGGAAGAGGCGCCGTCTGCTGTCCCTTCGTGCCTCCCTTCCCCGTGATGCGACGGGTTCCGTTGCGGCCCAAAACACTCTAAGATTACGGTTTGTGTGACGAAGGATCCTCATGCCCACGGAAGGGGAAAATGTTTATGTTTGTGGGCCTGAGCCCGTTCACGTTACTTAAGATGACGAGGACGCGTCGGTCACGTATGAATTGGGACTGAGCCCGTTCATGTTACTTAAGATGACAAGGACGCATCGATCACGTGTGAATTGGGACTGAGCCCGTTCACGTTACTTAAGATGACAATTCCCAGCAAACACAAGTACGTCGGCCCTCCCTCGGGCCGACGTGTGTTGCGGCGGTCCGACGGTGCAAAACTCCGTCGGCCCATGTCCCTTTTGCTCATCGTTTTACCGGAGGCCCGACGTAGTATGCCGGTCATATGTCTCCCATATGCCGATCATATATAATATGCTAGCCCCAGCCCCCACTCACCCACATCGCCCTTCACTTTTACCACAAGCCACACTGGCATAAGGACATAAGAAATTAATGTATTGCAACGACTGAAATTATAACTATAATTCTAGACGAGAGTTACTTAACTAAACCAATAAAAAAAAAATTGCATGAGAAATTATACCACGTGACAAACTTACTTTTTGCATGTTACATGTAAATCAAACGAAGTAAGAATCTTGAAGAGTATAACAGCATATAATGAAATGTCATTGTCCACTTTGAATTAATGAATGATTAAATTACAACAGTAAAATATAATGGTCTTAACAAATAAAATATAGACACCTGTAATAGTTTGAGGTAGTTGTCATTACAACTTCAACTAAATTTGTTCCCATACATATATTCATCGTGCAACATACATATATGTCAAACCATTTAAATCTATATTAAATATGATGATATATCAGCTATATAGCTCCCATCAGATTTACCATATCCTCATTATTCTGGCTCAATTATCTGTTCCATAGTTAATGTTAACTTTCCCACAAATGATGCATGAACTATACAACAACCGTTATGTAACTGCTGCTCATTCGTAATTATTCTACTACCTGAACTTGTTTTGGTCCTCCGGCCCATAATTTGAACACAGAAATCCTAGTCATTGACAGTAGGCTGCATGTAGGTAGGCTACTTTAAGTAAATAATAAATAAATAAATAAATAAAATCTAAATTCTTAATTAGTCCGTATAAAATTGTTACTTTTTTATCGCTGGTAGCATGCTGCTACCATCCTGAAAATTACTGTCATAAGTATGTTGTGAAGTCCTGTAGTTAATAAAATATAAAAAAATATAAATCATGCTGCACTTACATTATGCAGTAGGCTATGCGTACTCCTATGCCTACGGACACGTTCTGGAAATTAATAAAAAAAAGCATTATGCACTTACACTATGCAGTAGGCTACTATATTAATAAATGTTATGACAACGAATCTGCCACTAGCACATATAATATTACAGTATTAGGAAAAGAATGCGAGAATTTAAGTAAAAACAAAAAGAAAAAAATCACCAGAAAACAAAGTAAAGCACGTAGCTAGGCTATTGGGTTGTGAATGAGTCATTTCATCAGTTACAGCGAATCTTCTGCACTTATTACAACTAACTACCACAGTGCAGCATAAGATACATAAGAACTTCAGCAAACTTGCATTGCACAGAAACACGCACGTCTCACACCCGCTGACGCCCACGTCACAGTGCACACTGACTTGTGTCACGGCGGCGTGCAGGGAACACATCACCCGACTTTTTTTTCGCATCACAATATGGGTATAGAACTCCACGTAGTACACATGTTCATTTTAATTTACATATATTAATAATGATAACACACTAGTGAATGTTAATTGTGCTGTGTGTGTGTGTGTGTGTGTGTGTGTGTGTGTGCACATAAGTGTATATACTATATGCCCATGGTCGTTTGCAGTTTCTGAAAAGACCGATCGATTCATTATCCATCACATAGATACCATTGGGCCAACACGCATTTACAGCATGTCACTGCAGGACACGATAATTAAAGTCGTTGGAGTACGGAGGCCCTCCGTCGAATTGACGTCACAAATTTTGCCGACGGTGCTGGTTTGCTGGGAAGGACGCGTCGGTCAAGTACGAATTCGGACTTAGCCCGTTCACGTTTATACTTAAGATGCCAAGGACGCGTCGGTTAAGTAAGTGTTTCAAAGCTTGTTTATCGAAACTCTCTTGCTCTAAGTAGAGGTGTATCTTAAGGATATACCTTAACGAACAGGAATTTGCAAAGCTTAGTATTTTTTTTATAATTATTTACTCTGCGCTGGCTTTACTTTGTATTGCAGCTGACCGGCCGCCCTGATGACCAACTCTTCCCTAGCTCGCCTCATGAGAAGAGCGTCTCCGTGGCCGAGTGGTTAAGGCGGGGCATACCCGCCTCGTTGATCGCTGGTTAATCCCCGACGGGAGCAGGATCTCGTGTGTTTCGTTACACAGCTTTCTTATGTATGCCATGACGTCACGCTGCCTTCCAGTTGGGGTGGGGGTCCGTTAGGATAATATACTATAAGGATAGCTCACTGAAACGTCATCGATGACGTCATGACTGCGGTATGCCACCTGGTTCACTCTCACGGGGTATAAAATGTACTAGAAAACCCTTATTTGTGCTTATTCATGGTCAGATTTTTGCGCTATTTCGATTGTTAAGGATAAGTCATTACATTAGGCAGTTGTTGTGTTGGCTAATAGTATACAATAATATAAATAATGTGGTAAACAAGCTGCAGAAATATTGATTGCTCTGTTTACCATCGATGTTTACGTTTTCTTTCCTTATCTTAACATTAGTTTTCTACAGCTTAATTTGCAGGGGTAACTAATCCTGTCATATAATGCAAGTAATTTACTTATATATATATATATATATATATATATATATATATATATATATATATATATATATATATATATATATATATATATATATATATATATATATATATATATATATATATATATATATATATATATATATATATATATATATATATATATATATATATATATATATATATATATATATATATATATATATATATATAATATATATATATATATATATATATATATATATATATATATATATATATATATATATATATATATATATATAGATATTTTTATACTATATCAATTTTACCAAACTTTCACTATGGAGCTTTATTGGCTTTTTTTAATGTTATCGCTTTCTTGGAAAATGTTTGGACCTCACCCGCGCAGACTTCATCCTCACTTTATTAATCTTTTCGTTTGCAGGCCAAAATCCACTTCTTCAAGGTGTGTTTGTCTCTAGGAAACCTAATTAACTTAACACCTTGACGACTTTCCGCAGTTGAGCAACTGTAACACCCATATACACCACAAATCACCATTTTCACTGAGCACGCTACTTTGATAACATATTGTTGTGCTGGAAGTTTCCCCCGGGGACTATTGGCCTCTGGAAGACTGCGGGCGGAGCCAGCACGGGGGCGGGGAAAATCCCCCACCAGCGCCCCATCAGCGGTCAGGCGCCAGGCCAACTCGCCCAAACGAAGTATTTGTAACAGTTTAACTATAGCAGTACCCAATGATGATATACTATAAGGAGAGCTCACTGAAACGTCATCGATGACGTCATGACTGCGGTATGTCACTCTCACCCTGTTGTCGCGGTATAAAATGTACTAGAAACCAATCCCTTATTTATTCATATTCATGGTCAGATTTTGCGTTTTTTTTTTATTGCTAATGATATGCAATTAAATTAGGCAGCTGTTGAGTTGGCAAACAGTACAGAACAGAATCATTTGATAAATATGTTAGAAAAAGGTACCACCACACAGCGACGCTGACGTTCTCTCAAAAATCCACCAACACCCACCCACTACAACTTTACAGTGGTAACCAATCCTGTCATCAATATCGTTATAGATAATATAGAAGTTGCTATAGTCTTTGTGTATTCTTACGTATACATTGATCCCTTTATACATTATTTATTAACCATTTGATACTTGATACTTCACTTAATATATATGTATGTTAGCTATTTTGATGACAGGATTAGTTACCCCTGCAAAATTGCAGAAAACGTAAGCACCGATACATGGCAGACAGCAACATTTCCCAGCAACCCCCACATAACATATTCCTCAAATATCTCCACCACTGGCCACCTCAACAGCTGCCCAATTCAACCACACATCCCCAGCAACCAAAAAAAAAAAATAAATAAAAATCTGGCCATGAATGAATGACAAGATCAATAAGTAATGGCCCCCCAATACACTTTATATGAACCAGATTGCATACGCGCTGCACTGTGGGTAAAATAAATGCTTAGTGAGCTATCCTTATATTATATAATCCTTGGCAGTACCCGTGGCAATTCTGTGGTCCACCTTCTTCCTCTCACTCCTCCTTTTCTTTCTTTTCGTCTTGTCCTCCTTCCTTCCTTCCTTCATTCATTCCATTACTACAGAAGCCCTTGCTGCCATACACCTACTCTCATCAGCACAGCCACTTTTCAACCCTCCCACACTACTTACGACCCTCATATACCTTATGTTCAACACCCAACATGACCCCTCTACCATACCAAACCCCTGCCGTAACTACCATAGCCCCTTGTAACCATCTGCCGTAGTACTGACTACCCCGCAAAACCTACTCCAAACTCGCTACCATACATTGCCATAACCCCCGCTAAAAACATCTCTCTCTCTCTCTCTCTCTCTCTCTCTCTCTCTCTCTCTCTCTCTCTCTCTCTCTCTCTCTCTCTCTCTTTGATGGCATGTAGCAACGATTATTCTGAGTGGGGGTTGGGGGGGAAAGGAACATGAATCTTCTATCTGTCTGTCTAGCTGGCTGGCTGGCTGGCTGAATCTGTGGATGTTCTCTCTCTCTCTCTCTCTCTCTCTCTCTCTCTCTCTCTCTCTCTCTCTCTCTCTCTCTCTGTCCGTCCCATGGCGGGAACCGTTACTTCGTCGCCACCCCCGACCCCCCCCCCCCAAACGTTACCCCTAGAATAGAACGGTAGCGTGACTTTTTTGCCGACAGGGAAATGAATATTCTGTCTGTCTGTCTGTCTGTCTAGCTGGCTGGCTGAATCTGTGGATTTTCTCTCTCTCTCTCTCTCTCTCTCTCTCTCTCTCTCTCTCTCTCTCTCTCTCTCTCTCTCTCTCTCTCTCTCTCTCTCTGTCCGTTCCATGGCGGGAACCGTTACTTCGTCCCCACCCCTGACCCCCCCACCTCCCAAACGTTACCCCTAGAACGGTAGCGTGACTTTTTTGCTGACAGGAACATGAATATTCTGTCAGTCTGTCTGTCTGTCTAGCTGGCTGGCTGACTCTGTGGATGCTCTCTCTCTCTCTCTCTCTCTCTCTCTCTCTCTCTCTCTCTCTCTCTCTCTCTCTCTCTCTCTCTCTCTCTCTCTCACTGATATTAGGAGACTTTAACCTCCCCCATATCGACTGGGCGACACTGTCAGGTACAGAAGGCGAGTCACATAGAATGATCGAATTTCTAGAAGAAAATTATCTAAGCCAAATGGTTTCTGAGCCAACTCGACAAAATAATATACTCGACCTTGTTATAACGACCCAAGATAACCTAATCAGTAGTGTCACGGTAGGAGAACACCTCGGTTCTTGCGATCATAAATTAGTGCGCGTCGACATTAAAGCTCAATCATCAGTGACTGAAAATAAAGTAAAGGTGCCCAATTTCAAAAGAGCTAACTTCGTAGAAATCCGACAAAAACTAACAGAAATATAACTATCAGATGACGGCAACGTAGAGGAAGCCTGGCTAAGCCTTAAAAATCACTTACTCACTCAGCAGAACACATTCGTCCCCTTGTGCGAGAAGCGAATTAACACTAATAAAAGCCCACCGTGGTTTAATAGCGAAATTAAACAATCAGTCAATGAGAGAAAATTGTTTTACAGGTTAAAGAAAGAACAAAGCACACCCGAAAACATTAGACTTTATAATGATGCCAGGCGACGAGTAAAAAGACTAGTAGGTCAGGCAAAGCGTAGATACGAAGAAAATATTGCAGCCAACTGTAAAAATAATCCGAAATCTTTCTTCAGTTACATAAACAACAGAAAGGCGATCAAAAGTGGTATTGGACCTTTAACAAACAGCGACGGTGCACTAGTGACTGACAGCCAACACATTGCAAACCTCTTAAACAATTACTTTTCCTCGGTGTTTAATACTAACAGTCTTCCTCTCGCTACCACCAACACCAGTACTATTGTAAATCTCGAGCATGCATTGCCTAATTTTGAAATAACAAGTGATGAAGTCCTTAAAGCTCTCCATTCACTTAAAACAAATAAAAGTCCTGGACCTGACAAAGTATATCCAACTCTGCTGAAAGAAACAAAGAGCGAAATACTCTCCTCCCTCACAACCGTATTCAATATGTCCTTGCGACAAGGCATCGTCCCTTCAGATTGGAAAAAGGCTAACGTGACACCGATTTTCAAGAAAGGAGACAAAAAAGTACCAGGTAATTACAGGCCCATTAGTCTAACTTCGGTTGTAGGTAAGCTACTTGAGGGCATAATTAGAGACAAAATTGTGAATTACCTTGAAAGCCACTCATTGATTGGGGACTCACAACATGGCTTCCGAAACAAAAGATCCTGCCTATCAAACCTATTAACCTTTTATAATGACCTCTTCACTGTTTATGACGTAACCAAATCACTGGACGTAGTCTATCTTGATTTCCAGAAAGCGTTTGATAAAGTCCCGCATCATAAATTACTTTACAAATTAAAGCAAATAGGTATTGACGGTCAAGTAAACCAATGGATCGCGAATTGGTTGAGCAACAGACAACAAAGAGTAGTGATTGACGGATTTAACTCAGAGTGGGCGCCTGTCACTAGTGGCGTCCCTCAGGGCTCGGTCCTTGGCCCAGTGCTCTTCATTATTTACATCAACGACGTGGATGTTGGACTCAATAACCGCATTAGTAAATTTGCAGACGACACAAAGATTGGCAACTCGGTTCTCACTGACGAAGACAGGCAAAGCCTCCAAGAGGATTTGCACAAAATGTCAGCTTGGTCGGATAGATGGGAGATGCCCTTTAACGTAGACAAGTGCCAGGTCCTTCAAGTTGGAACGAGGAATAAGAAGTTCGAATACGAAATGCGCGGCGTTAAACTCAAAAGCGTTCAATGCGTCAAAGACTTGGGGGTCAAAATCGCGTCAAACCTCAAATTTTCACAGCAATGCATCGATGCAGCAAATAAAGCGAACAGAATGTTGGGCTTCATTAAAAGAAACTTTGAATTCAAGAATAAAGATGTAATACTCCCGCTCTACAACAGTTTAGTCAGACCCCACTTGGAATATGCGGTACAGTTTTGGTCTCCCCACCATGCAAAGGATATTGCTAAATTAGAAGGTGTTCAGCCTCGGGCAACGAAAATGATCCCTTCCTTGCGCAACAAATCCTACGAAGAAAGGCTTTCTACCCTTAACATGTTCTCTCTTGAGAAACGTCGCCTCCGAGGAAAACTGATCGAATGTTTTAAAATACTTAATGGTTTCACGAATGTAGACAGATCAACATTGTTTATGATCGATGACACTTTGCGCACGAGGAACAATGGCGTAAAACTCAGATGTAGACAAGTAAATTCAGACTGCACCAAATTTTTCTTCACCAACGTTGTAGTGCGAGAATGGAATAAGCTTCCACCGTCAGTGGTCCAGTGTAACACGATTGACTCCTTCAAAAATAAGCTCGACCGTCACTTCCTTCAACTTAATATCAACTAGAGTAGAAATGCAACGTTTTGGAGTCTTCTGATTAATGTAAAATCACTTAGGTTTAAGGACAGACCACCAAGTCTGGACCATGGGGTCTGTGTGGTCTGATTTTCTATGTAAACCTATGTAAATCTCTCTCTCTCTCTCTCTCTCTCTCTCTCTCTCTCTCTCTCTCTCTCTCTCTCTCTCTCTCTCTCTCTGTCCGTCCGATGGCGGGAACCGTTACTTCGTCTCCACCCCTGACCCCCCCCCGACCCCCAAACGCTACCCCTAGAACGGTAGCGTGACTTTTTTGCTGATAAGAACATGAATACTCTGTCTGTCCGTCTGTCTGTCTGTCTGTCTGTGTCTAGCTGGGTGAACCTGTGGATGTTCTCTCTCTCTCTCTCTCTCTCTCTCTCTCTCTCTCTCTCTCTCTCTCTCTCTCTCTCTCTGTCCGTCCCATGGCGGGAACCGTTATTTCGTCTCCACCCCTGACCCGCCCCCCCCCACCTCCCAAACGTTACCCCTAGAACGGTAGCGTGACTTTTTTGCTGACAGGAACATGAATATTCGGTCAGTCAGTCTGTCTGTCTGTCTAGCTGGCTGGCTGGCTTTATGGATGAATCTGTGGATGTTCTCTCTCTCTCTCTCTGTCCGTCGCATGGCGGGAACCGTTACTTCGTCTATTTTCGTTCACGAACTAGATTATGGCAAGCTTTCAAATTCGTTTCAAATCTTGTGTTGAGGCACATCCTATCACTGTTAATGCTAATTAATATTACCAATCAACTATATACTCTTTAAATAGAAAAAGAACCATGAAACCACGTCGTTTTACAAGTAACGGACGAAACTTTTTGACAAGCAGAATATCGTTCACTTGGAAATTAGACAACAGAAGTTCTTCGTTATATATAGATTGAAAGTAAATCATATATATATATTTTCCATGGATATACTCAAATCATGAGAACATTATAATTGAAATGAAATCACTCATTTATGTGTCATTTTAATCATCCTAAATAATGATATAATAACATGCCTTTACAAACGCTCGCTTGACCGTGACTGGCGGTTGAATGCACACGACGCCATTTTGCACACGGCACCGAGGCGCTTCCTGGCAGGAAAGAGACAACTGTCGATGATTTGGCCAATGCTGACATGTCAACAAAGAAAATAGCCGGGATGATGAAGATCAGTAAAAGAACAGTCCATCGATGGAAAAGGAGGTATGAAGAGACTGAAAGTTTAGAAAATACAAAAAGATGTGGAGGCCCTCGTCACACCATCCGGGAAGAAGGCGACTCCATCATTCAGTCAGCCATCCAGAACCCTCTCACGACGGCAGTCAAGATAACCAAAAACATTCAAGTCAACGTTGCAGTGCACACAGAGAGGAGGCGGCTTCATCACCAACCACACGTCGCTGGCGTGGGCTCCGGCTCTCTCTATCGCCGGCTTTCGGCCGGTTAGGTAGCAGCAGCAGTCGTCCCTCGCTCCAAACCCACTTCGGCTGGCGCCCAGCGATCAACTCAGAACTGGCACGGACCAGGGGAACCCGACTGTCTAATTAAAACAAAGCATTGCGATGGTCAGAGATAGATGTTGACGCAATGTGATTTCTGCCCAGTGCTCTCAATATCAAAGTGAAGATATTCAACCAAGCGCGGGTAAACGGCGGGAGTAACTATGACTCTAAAGCGTTAGCCAAAGAGTAGCCCGAAGGTCGAACCCAGGAGGCCTGGGGTAGACCAGAAACATAGTTACTTTTGGTGAGTGGCCTCCACGTGGTCCCGCTGGACACGCAGAGTTGGGGTTTACCCGCCACCCTTCTTAATCCCTGCGTAACTGAGCGCTCATCTCACAGCGATAGCTTTCTTTTCCTCTTATTTTCGCCTATCCACATCCAGGATGGCGGAAGCTGTCGTAGGTCGAAGCCAAGACCGCTCCCCTACCTGTCCGGAGTGTGGCTCGACCTACGCCTCCTTTGCGGGGCGCAGGGTTCACCAACGAAGAGCACACCCAGAGACTTTTCATGTCGCGCTTATGCAGGAGACAGTGAACCGACCGAGGGCCAGATGGGACCCCGAAGATGATAGCCTGATGGCTGCCTTTGAAAGGGACCACCCTGAGCTCTCGGTTGCGGAGCTATGTGCGACCATTTGCGCACAAGTTCTCCCCCACCGTACTCTTGACTCGGTTACATCCCATCGTAAGAACCGGCAGTACCAGGACTATCTGAGATCACTACGCAGGAGTTCGCGGCGGCCTCGTAGACCTAGGGCCGCCGTTGGTGGGTCCCCCGTGAGGGCACGGAGAGGGGGTGTAAGAGCTGAGGAGCGACCCGCGGCTGAACTGGTCGCGCAGCCAGTAGAGGCCCCGGCAGCTTTAGAACTTGCGCTCAGCCGCAGTGGAGAGGGGGAAGAGGCCGCACCGACGGAGAATGACGGGGAGCTAGCCAGAGCCCTGGAAGAGTCCGTTGAGGCGGCCTCAGAAAACCTCTCCATTCCCAAACCTAGAAATCTGGCAGACATCCAGGCACAACTCGATGCCTCGATTCCTCCCCGCCCCCCACGTCTTGCCCCACCAAGATCGGGGCATCACACAAACCTCACTCCATCGAGGTTGCGAAGGAGAAAATTTGCAGCCTTCCAAACCCAGTATCGAAGGGACAGAGGCCGGGTGCTGAAAAAGGTATTGAGTGGGGATGATCTTCTCATCACCCCGGCCCCTCCGGAGGGCTCTTTAACCTTCTGGAAGGGGCTGTTTAGTCAGCCGAGTCCAGAGGACCGCCGGACCCCGGATCTCGTTAGACGGGTCAGCCCATCAGTGATGGGCACCGTCTCGGAGGAGGAGGTCGAGGCGGCACTGAAGGCCACCCCCAAAGCAACGGCGCCGGGCCCTGACGGTCGTCTCATTAGCGACCTGGCAGGGCTCGGGTCTGCCAGGCGTACCTGGGTGGTCAACGAGTGCATCTGGCTCGGGGCTCTGTCCTCCGACTGGGTAAAGGTCAGAACCATCCTGCTGCCCAAAGTGCCATCTCCATCGGAACCAGGGATCTCCGGCCTATTACAATCTCCCCTGATCACAAGGCTCATAAACCGGATCTTAGCGAGACGGCTGGACCGGGATACGCCTCTGCCCGCGCAGCAGAAGGGCTTTAAGAGGGAGGAGGGCTGCGCCGCAAACATCGTTGTCTTACGGTCGATGATTAAGTCGGCGCAGCGGGCCCCCTCTAACCTATATGTTGCGTGGGTGGATTTTAAAAAGGCGTTTGACTCAGTGAGTCACCCATCCCTGCTGGGAGCGTGCAGGAGGTGGGGTTTTCCATCTAGACTCACTGAGTATGTCTGCCAGATGCACAAAAACGCTGCCACCCAAATTGACGTAGGCGACCCCACTAACATCACTAGGGGCGTCCTGCAGGGGGACCCCCTCTCCCCCTACCTATTTAATATCTGCCTGGACTGGGCCCTGGCTGCACTCCCCAACAACATCGGGGTACAGGCGGGTAACAATAAGATCGGTTACCTCGCCTTAGCCGATGATGTGGCGCTACTGTCCTCAACCCGCTCGGGCCTGCAGGCTTCATTGAGTAAGCTCGCTGAAGCCGCTGCACTTCTAGGCCTCGAGGTGGGCTTTGGCAAGTGCGCCACGCTAGGCATTGCAGCCAATAAGAAAAAGAAGACATGGGCCCAAGACACAACCCCCTTTACCATCTTGGGGAGGCCTATCCAAGCACTGGCACCCGGGGAATTTTACAAGTAACTGGGTGTCAACTCCTACGGGGGGAAAACTCCTCCGAGCAGTCCACCACGCTCGAGGAAGACAGCTGAGAGTAGCCGGTGGTCCAGGCAGCTCTACGAGGCAGTTGACGGCTCCGGGCTCCGTCAACACCTGGGAGGCGCTCGGGCTCCGAAAATCGGACCTTAAAATCTTAGTAGCCCGAGTCCTTGAGGGAGGGCTGAACATATACAGAGAGTTTCGAAATACAAGTGGGGGGGTGGTCCACCACCCCGGCTAAAAAAGGGCTACCAGTCCCTAGGGCTTGTTGCAAGAAACAAAATATTCTGGCGTCCATTGGTTTGAAGTTTCGGCGCTGTTCAGCGAAGGCCCCTGAAGAAGTAGGCGACGTTTTTGGACCCTGTCCCCTACTATACTTTAAACTATTAAAGTTAAATATAATATGCATACTAAGTAATAATGCTAAAGTAAAGTTATAATTAATTAAAATAATTAAATTTAAAAATATACTAAATTAAGAATTTCTTGTAATAAGTAAAAACTTTGCACAGAGAAAAAAAAAGCCAAATGCCTCGTCATCTAATTAGTGACGCGCATGAATGGATTAACGAGATTCCCACTGTCCCTATCTACTATCTAGCGAACCCACAGGCAGGGGAACGGGCCAGCGCCTAACAGCGGGGAAAGAAGACCGTGTTGAGCTTGACTCTAGTCTGATTTTGTAGAGAGACATCAGAGGTGTAGCATAAATGGGAGGTCGTCACATCAGGGGCTTGCTCCGTGCGGCCGACAATGAAATACCACTACTCTGATCGTTTCTTTACTTACTCGGTGAGACGGAATCGGAGCTTCCCCACATGGGATTGCCTCCTGCTTCTAGCCTAAGGCGGCGGAAGGGAGGGCGCGCTTGGTTTCGGCCTTACGTTAGCCTGACCGGGCGTTCGCGCCCGCCGCGATCCGTTCCGAGGACATTATCAGGTGGGGAGTTTGACTGGGGCGGTACATCTGTCAAACGATAACGCAGGTGCCCTAAGGCCAGCTCAGCGTGGACAGAAACCTCGCGTAGAGCAAAAGGGCAAATGCTGGCTTGATCCTGATTTTCAGTACGAATACGGACTGCGAAAGCAGGGCCTATCGATCCTTTTGACTTTATGAGTTTTAAGCAAGAGGTGTCAGAAAAGTTACCACAAGGATAACTGGCTTGTGGCGGCCAAGCGTTCATAGCGACGGGGGGCAGCATGAGCCAATGCAAGATGGCGCCACTATAAACATTCGCCTGCGCCAGAACGGGCTGGGCCGACCATCAGGCCCCACCTGGAAGAAGCCCTGGGCCGACCATCACGCCCCACCAGGAAGATGCCTACCGGCGCAACAGGCAGCGACGTAAAAAAAAAAAAAAAAAAAAAAAAGACAAACATAAATATTAGGCAGGCCCAACAAAACTTACCAGTAACATGATCATCTACATATTGCTAGGTGTTTGATCATTTTCCCTTACTCATCCTTAGTCATTTTCCTGTCCCAAGTTTACCTTGAAATATTACTGAAACAATGGTTTTAGAATTCATGATATTTCTTTCTATGAGACTCATGGACACTGCTGAAAACCAAAAAGTGAAGGTTAGTATAACACCCATATAACTCATACAAGCTGAACCTCCCCCCGTCAGAGCACTAGAGTACTATTAGCATAGACCTTTACAGTAACACCTGTAAATCATTATAAGTAAAGAGGTTGCATAAGTTAAAGGTAAGTGAAATGTAATTCATATGATTTATTGTCAAATATTGTCTGGTACGTGTGGTATTTAAGGCTGGGGTTGCCTCTGGTTGAGCATGTAGTTGAAGGATGTGGATAAATGTCACCCACATTATTCTAGAAAATGCTTTAAATTTGTTCCTGTACAAAATTGTAAATACTTATAAGAAAAGTTATGTTTTTAAGGCATGCAACTTACATTGTTGACATTACTACAATGACTTATATTAAATCTTAATTTCAGGTGATGGTCCAGCTCCTCCTCTCTCACAGCTGGATAGCCTGCCACGATCGGCCAGATGACGTCCTCGATGTTGGGCCACCTACTTCTCCCCTCGTGACCGTCAGCTTCAAGGATAAAAGGTATGGGCTACTTCATCACTTAAGATCGTATTGTTGATGCTATTTCTCGGGTTACCTTTTTTGGTTATTAACATACTGAGAAATAAATTATATAACCCTCACTTTTACGGAACTCAACAAACTTTTCTGGTACAGTTCTGTGTCTGCGGAAAATCACTGATAAAGTTTGGCAGGTGAGTTCAGGGCAGTTCCTTAGTGGGCCGGCAGAATCTGTCTGCCCTATTGTAAACACTTTCATTCTTGTCCCTTAGTGAATCACCTTTAATCTGGAGTCATGAATGGACATTTTTAGTTACAATAATGAAAATCAAAAGAGAACTTAAAGCTCATTTACCGAACAAAGTTTGTAATATATGAAAAGTTTGGATTTTTGGATATGTCGCATCCTTCTCCCCAGTTAGTTTTTTATAGCGAGGATTTATCAAATTGCAAAGTTGCATGATTACTTGGCAGAAGAAAACATATTTGTCAAATTGGACTGTACTAGATTTGCACATTTCCAAGATTGTCGGGAACCCTAAAAGGTATATGTAAGGTGCCATGAAAATAATTTCACAAATGATTTTTTTTTTTCTTTTTTGCCATGCGTTAGTGTACATGCTTTTAGTGTATGTCACACAGCAAAGTTGTTGAATTCCTAGAGTTAAATTTGCTGCTGAGCATATTTTAGTAATGTTCGTGCATACATCATTTTTTTTTTTTCATTATTCTTAGGGTGAAACCTATTTATAATTTTTTTTTTTATTAATTTTCATACTATATCTAGAGATCAATTTGAAATTATTTTCTCCCTCACTTGGAGTTTCCCAAGTCAATTTCCAGTGTGCTTACCACAAACTAGTTGCTTTTCTTTGTTGTATAAGAGTATGAATAAAAAAAATGTAAATCAACAGTTACCATATCTTTTTTATTTAAATTTTATTTATTAATTCAGTGCATGGAGTACCGTCATTAATTAATAATGGTATACATTAATATTTATTATGGTTCTAAATATATTTTAACATATTAACACTTTTTCAACATGCATCACTTTGAACTTAACCAGCAGGTTACTTGAGGAGGAGGACCCAATATCCACGCAGCCCGGCCCCAGACAGTCAGCCCCTACACCAGCTACCACCCTCACTGCTTCCTCCTCAACCAACCCTCAGGCAGTTCCAGCTATGTATGTTATGTAATTTACGATGATACTTCATTCAGGCACGTGAGATAAGTAGAAGTGAAGATATAAAAAGATAAGTGAGGTATGCTTTTGCCTGAATATGCCCACGTGGGAGGACAGACACGATAAAACAAGCCCGCGCTTTAAGGGTTAATCCCTGAATTATCTATGTCATTCTTTTATGTTGGAGTAAATAAATATTAATCATATACAATGATTATTTTTCTTACCCAAAACAGGATGTTTATTACACGGGTACATGCTGGGGCAAAATGGGGACGGTAAACAGTGTTCAGGTAAATGTTATACTGGCCCTGTATTGGGTTAATGGGTTCTTTTGTCACTGGTTTGAAGGGCCAACAGGACAGAGACAGCACCAGAACAACAGTGGTTGTTCCAAAATTTACTTAATACCAAACAATGAAGAAAAACTACTAAAATAATAAGGCATAATAAGAAATAATAATAATAATAATATTAATAATAAGGAATGAATTGTGATTGTCACTGACTTTGTGTAAGTTGTAGAATCACCCCAAAGGTCAAGAAACAGCCATCCATCCCATCCCCCAGAGTTTAAAGTGGTTAATATTGTCAAATAAATTGCATCAGAAAAATGAAACGTTGTAGCAGTGATGACTTGGGCCCATCACAACAGACGACCAGCAAGGAGACGATGTACACACTTTCAGCCGTTGGTATACTCAGAAGCTTCATCAACTTCACCACCACTCCATAATAAACTGAGTTGAAGCAGCAGGAATGCAGGCAGATTGCAGGACTCAGTAGTGTCTGCCATAATTGAGAGAACACATAAGCAGGGAAAATTTGTGGGAATTAGTTTAAAATATCAATGATATGATTTATAAAGCTAGGGTTAAAAGTAAATGATTCATGATCATAGTTCTCTCTCTATCTATCTCAGGTAAGTCTGGAGAAATAATGTTATGAGGAGGTGGATTTTACAACTTACATGTGTGGAAGCTTGCCATTTCTCCTCATGGGGATGGTTAGGGTTGGGCAGGGACAGGGTGAGGACCAGCACTGAAAAGTACAGGCAAATTAATGTTGTATTCTAAAACTAGTTTCTTATGAATGTTAAAATTATGGGGTTTATAATTTATGGTGAGGCTGTGGCCAAGAGGTCATCGTGCTGGCGCGACATTTGGGTAGTCGTGAGTTCAATCCCAACACTCCCACCTGAATATTTTATGTCATCGCCGAGTAGCTTAAAAGTACCCACAAGCCTCCCAGACGACCATTCTCTGCCCGGAAAGGATCAATAATGATCTGCGGAGGAGTGCATGAGGCAAACAGATGGTGCCACTATAAAACACAAGTCTGTGCCATTACGGATTTGGGCCAGCCACCAAGCCCATCAGTATCGTCAAGACAGACGTAAAAAAATAATAAATAAATAAATATTATTTTGTAATGAATTATGAATAGCTACAGCACTTACTTGAAATGAAGATTGACGTATGCATCCCTCTAGCGCAGACCATCCCGCTGGCTCCGTCCAGCAGCAGGTGCTATCTGCACAACAGGTAGAGGCCGTGCACCCTCACCAGCCTCGTCACCCGCAGGATCCTCTTCCTCAGGTGAACCGATGTGCAGCAAAGCACACACTTCGATGATCCTGCACAAATATGCAGGGGACTTAAGCCTTATTTCCCCATGAAGTATGTGGAATCGTCGCTTCCACTGCCCGATGACCCTCTCCACGATGCATCTGGTCCTCTTGTGTGCACTGTAATGCATAAAATGTATACATTATTGCATTATCGTTAAAACTAACTCTACCACAATAATGACTGCTGATATTAATTAACAAGTGCAACCTCAGCATGGAAGAGTTACTGTTTTATCTAAGGTGATATGTACACCATTAGATGTGACACTCCATAGTATAAATATTAAGTAAGTGGAGAATTACCTCGTCATTACATAGGTCTATGCTCTCTGCTCATGTCTGGCCAATTATCAAGCAAGTTAGCATTTTATCATGCATGCAGTGTATATTGTACATAACTTACCTGTTGTAGTTAGTTTGTGGGCCAGGCAGAGGACCCAAGTAGTGAGTCAACAACCACCTCTGACTAGGATAACCTCTGTCTCCCCGGAGAGACGAACTTGTTTCTTGATATTGGGGACGTTAATTCATTTCTTATTAAATCAGTAACAAACACAATTCCTTCCTTGTTCAGTCTGTATCTTTTAACAAGTTCTGCGTCATTTAAACTGTTCAATATGTCCCGCCTAGGATGAAAAGACCTTGGGAGACGCCGCGCCTCTGCCATGTTTACCTTGCAGCTGGTTCTTGATCTTGATGTCAAAGGTGACTGGGACCACGCTAAGTGAGTCTGAGCGATACCACCGAGACTCCAGGCCCCACACATCCCCGCCAGCCGGGGCGTGACGTCATCAGGACTGGTGTTCAGTCCCCGTTGCAGCGCAGCAAACATACCAAGTTCAAACACAGCGACCAGCGACTCCGGCGGCGGCCAGTCTATTTGTGCATGGATATTCAATATGCCCAGTGCTTGTGTTGTCCCAAGGTGCAAGGGAAACTATAAGAAAGGTCCTAAAGTGCATGTGTTTGGGTTTCCAACAGACAGTGACTGTAAAGAGAAGTGGATACGAGCTATTCGGAGGGAAAACTTCTTTCCCAGCAAATATAGCAAGGTAATTGGTTTTGAGATGGTCCCTTGTATAAAATTTCTTGCTATTGGTGAATTTATTAATTGTATGTATGAGTTGGCAGACAGGGTGTGTGCCCCTCATCAGCAATATTACCTACCTACCGTAAGTACTTGTTCCAGCATTTCAAAACAAGCTTAACTCGGCATTATGTCAAATTCTGTATGAGGTAAAACTTCCGTGCATGACTGCCACTGTTTTTCTGGACAGACCATAATTAATTTTCCTTTAAACAGGTGGTTTTCATTTTGGAGACTTTTCCTGGGCAAACCATTAAAAAAGACTCCCTTGATCACCCCAGTCTTTGCAAAAATCCTCATCACTAAATGTAGTCACTTGAAGGCATTTTTTGGTTAATTAACATATCTGAACTATCACACCTAATCTCTACATAACCTAACAACTAACAGGGCTTCGCCCCTCGACCCCACATGGGGGTTAACGTATCTGAACTCTCACACCTAATCTCTACAGACCCTATCGCCTTCTTATTCTTACCGACTGTGTTTGTATGTAGGTAGGTACTTCATAGTGGTTTTTACCCAGTATTGTTAGGTAGTGACATGTCAGATTTTCTTACTGATTTTGAAACATCATCAATAACTACCATTTCTTATGCTGCTTATGCTGACAACTCACTATACATTTATGCTTATGAGTCTTCAAGGCTTTGTAAATTAATTATAGGTATTCTACATACATAAAGGCATAGTATCCCAATTATATAGATTTTTTTATTCTAAATGTGTGCCCTGTCTTATATTCATACTGTATCATGCATTTTCCTGTTCTGCTCTGCACTGTGTTACAATGTGTGTCTGGCTTTACATTTAAAACTGTGAGATACCATTTTTTCCCTGCTCTTTAATGTGTCACAATGAGTGTCCGGCCTTGCATTTAAATTGTAAGATGCTGCTTTCCGTCCTGCTCTGTTCTGTGTCACCTGTGTTGCAATGTGTCTTGCGTTACACTTAAAATTGTAGGATGCAGTTTTCTGACTTGCTCTGTGCTGTTACAATGTATGTCTGCTGTCTGTCCTTACATTTAAAATTGTGAGATACAATGGATACAGTGTTCTGCCCTGCTCTGCTGTGTCACCTGTGTTGCAGTGTGTCTGGCCTTACATTTGAAATTGTAAGATGCTGTTTTCTGTCATGCTCTGTGCTGTGTCACCTGTTGTTACAATGTGTATCCAGCCTTACATTTAAAATACAAGATGCTGTTTTCTGTCATGCTCTGTGCTGTGTCGCCTGCGTTATCTGTGTTGCAATATGTGTCCGTCGCTTGTGTCTCAATGTGTGTTTGGCCTTACATTTAAAATTGTGAGATGCAGTTTTCTGTCCTGCTCTGTGCTGTGTTTTCTGGGAATTTCTTGTCACTTTGCAAAACGTTCATGCACTAATATCACCCTTGCAGGTCTGTGAGTTACATTTCAAGCCAGAGGACATTAGGTGGGAAACTTCTTACTTTGATCAGAACACTGGTAGAAAGGTTTCAGTTAGGTTGGAAAAGCCTTATCTTCATGATGGAGCAGTTCCTTCACTCTTACCAGGCTGCCCATCATATTTGTCTAAAACAACTCGGTCAAGAGAGTCCCCAGACTCCAAAAGGAAACGAATTGAGGAGTCTGCACTTCAGGCTGCATTTGCACAAAGTGCAGCAGATCATGAAAACTACTGGGAAGAAAAAATTGAGTACCATTGATGAACTCCTTGGAAAGTTAGACTCTTTGGATAGAAGCTATTGGTCAGTGATCAAACAAGAGGAAAACCTTCTGATCTGTCACATCATATATGCTCCACATCCTAAACTTATACAGTCACTCTTGGTCAAAGCTGATTGCAAAGTGCATGCATTTACTGGTGATGTACAAATTCAAAAGATAGGAGATTATGCAGTTCCTTCATCTGTTACTGATATTAATGTTCTTGAGCACTTACTGGGAAAATTGCGTACTCTTGACACTGGTGAACAAAAGATAATCCACCGTCAGCAATTACTGTGATACAACTAGTACTGTCATTTCTGTCCCTTCTGCAAGATCAGTCTTTCAAGCACATCCGTGCTCTAAAATTTATGTGAACAGTTATACCTAATGACTCTGACAAAGTTGAATTATTCATCTGAGCTCATGGTTTTGCTTCACTCTTGTACCACTGCTCTCCTCAAGGGTACAGGCTATTGAGGGACACAGGAACACTTATTTTACCTAACTACACCTCACTCAGAAAGCTAACTTTATCAGTTCACTTGAATCCTGCACTAGAACAAAATGAGAGCCATTTCCTTATGTATATTAAACAAAAATTTAAGTTATTATCTACACTTGACAAAACTGTAACTCTGATGTTGGATGAAATTCATTTGAAGCCTTACTTTGATTACAAAGGGGGTAATGTTGTGGGATCAGCATTTAACAGTACTGAAGCTGCAACCAGTGCATTTGTCTTTATGATAAATAGCATTTGTTCAACCTTTAAGGAGGTAGTCCACATCATTCCTACAAAGCTGATAAAGGCAGAAACACTGCATTCTCTTTTAAAGCAAGTGATCATTGGCTTAGAAGAGATTGGGTTCAAAGTAATATGTGTAGTGACAGACAACAATGCCATCAACAAGAAAGCTTTATCATTTTTGCCTCACCACCAACTGTATCCATAGTATATCCACATCCTGCACAGAGTTCAAGGCCTCTGTTTTCTTATTTGACTCTGTACATATATTGAAATGCATCAGGAATAACTGGTTAAATAAAAAAATGCAGACAGATGTATGACATTCCACAGTTTAACCTCAGCAGCAATAGCAAAAGTGTAATAAAATACTCAATGCTCCCTTTGCCACCTTGCAGAAACTTTACACCCTTGAAGCTGAGTCACTTCTTAAGCATTCATATAAATTAACACTGAAAGCCTTGTCTCCATCCAACCTTGAAAGACAAAATGTAAACTTAGTTTTACAAATATTTAATGAATATATTATTGAAGCACTGATAACATTTGGTAAAACAAAGTGCTTACCCTTAGTTGATGATGTTGCAGAATATATTAAAATCTTTTGCAAGTGGTGGGACATCATGAATGTTAAAACCCCATTTAAAGGCTGTAGACTTAAGAAAGAATATGCCACTCCCCTAACTGATGCTGCTGATGATGAAAAGTATGTGTTTCTGAACAGTTTATGTGACTGGCTTGAAATGTGGGATAGTATGAAGAACTCCACGGGCAAGTTAACAAAAGAAACATTTGCAGCCTTAAAACATACTACACATGCAATGGTGGAACTAACAAGTTACTGTATAAATGAATTGAAATTGAAATATGTTTTACCTGGCAAGTTTCAAACTGATAATTTGGAGGCCAGATTTGGTAAATACCGTCAACTTGCAGGTGCACAGTATAATATTTCAGTAAGACAAATGTTTGAATGTGAAAAAAAATTAAGAATGATGTCAGTCTTACACCAAGGCAGCATTAATTTAAAGAATTTGGGTGAAACTAATTGGGAAGGCTTAGAAAATCAAGATAATCTGCGTGTAGAAGACTTAGGGCTTTTAGACGTGACAAGGGAAGACACTGAAAAATGTAAAGATGTCCTTGCTGTCATAACATACTTAGCTGGATACTGCTGTTATGCTGTCTGCAAAAAAATGAAATGCCTTTTCTGCAAAGATATAGTAACTTGTACTGATTTAGCTGACACACTGCCTGAAAACCATAGCTACATTCAAGGACTTAGTAGAGGCTCTCTCTTATATCCAGATGATATCACAACAAACATTGTAATGTACAATTATATAATCATTAACAAACTAGCAAAGAACCCTTTATTTATACACTCGATGAACCAACGCAATCTGGCAACAGAGCTTACCCTAAATGCTTTAGCAGAGGATGATGCTCTTTTCCACAGTGATGTCTGTGGCGGTGGCCATAGTACAGAAAAAGTAGAAAAGATGATAATCTGGGCATCTACCAATGCACTACTAAACAATTTCTGTGCTAGAGAAAATAACAGTATTGTAGCTAATAAGGATGTGCAAAAGAATCGAAAACTAAAGACATTAATGAAGTAGTATGTAGAGGGAAATGAACATGGAATAAGATGGAAAAACTCAGTGTAGTAAATATTACAGCTAAGCTTCATTCTAAATGCTCATGCCAAGGGTAATATATTATGTTTGTTCTCATAAAGTACAGTAGTGCAAATTAACATGGAATAGGATGGAAATACTCAGTGTTGTAAATATTACAGCTAAGCTTCATTCTAAATGCTCATGCCAAGGTAATATATTATGTTTGTTCTCATAAAGTACAGTAGTGCAAATTAACATGGAATAGGATGGAAATACTCAGTGTTGTAAATATTACAGCTAAGCTTCATTCTAAATGCTCATGCCAAAGGTAATATATTATGTTTGTTCTCATAAAGTACAGTAGTGCAAATTAACATGGAATAGGATGGAAATACTCAGTGTTGTAAATATTACAGCTAAGCTTCATTCTAAATGCTTATGCCAAAGGTAATATATTATGTTTGTTCTCATAAAGTAGTGCAAATTAACATGGGATAGGATGGAAATACTCAGTGTTGTAAATTTTACAGCTAAGCTTCATTCTAAATGCTCATGCCAAAGGCAATATATTTTGTTTGTTCTCATGAAATAGGATTTTATACCTTGGAAACAGTATCTGTTAGAATTAGATATCCTCATGACCAAAATTATACTCACTATTAAAGGTGATATAGGTAATGACACTCTCTCTCTCTCTCTCTCTCTCTCTCTCTCTCTCTCTCTCTCTCTCTCTCTCTCTCTCTCTCTCTCTCTCTCTCTCTCTCTCTAACACAGCACTTCCCCTATTAATCATTAGGTATAATGATTTTCATACATCAGATCAGATTTCCACGTTTGATGTCATCTAACCATACTAATCATCCCTTTTCCCCGTACAACCTCTTGCAAAATATATTTTTAGTAATGCAACACTATTTCCTAACTCTTATAAACATAATGTATCATCTTGACTGCCCGCCTTTTCTTTCCTTCCTTTCATACTAATCTCTTAAAAAAAGTAAACAGGATAGCAAATGTGTTTATAACTATTATCAATGAGATACATTTAAGCTTTCAGTTTCATGCAATAAAAAGATGATAAAGTTTATATATATATATATATATATATATATATATATATATATATATATATATATATATATATATATATATATATATATATATATATATATATATATATATATATAATTGATACAAAAAGGAATAATTTCTTATACAGCTATTGCCAAAGGAAGAAAGAGGCATTTCCTTTTGGATGCCTGCCACTTTTTTTTTTTTTTTAATTATTACTCTGCCGACTCAGGATGGTGATCGGGGTGTCCAATAAACTAGCCCTAAGGGGTCAAATAATTCTCTGTTTGTTTCCGTGTGTGTGTGTGTGTGAACAGAGAGAGAGAGAGAGAGAGAGAGAGAGAGAGAGAGAGAGAGAGAGAGAGAGAGAGAGTTACAAGGAGTTGCAAGGAAGATAAGTACTCCAGAAGGCTTTATGACCCGTACAAGGGAGTACTGTGAGACACATAAGTTGGAAAGACATGCCCAGGTGAGATAAAATCTACAATCCAGGTAGCACCTTGTCGAGCCGCGTTTTGAGAGAGAGAGAGAGAGAGAGAGAGAGAGAGAGATTCCCGCCCATTTTTCTCTCTCTCTCTCTCTCTCTCTCTCTCTCTCTGATGGAAAAATATATAAGAAAATGGAGAGAGAGAGATTCCCGCCCATTTTTTTTTCTCTCTCTCTCTCTCTCTCTCTCTCTCTCTCTCTCTCTCTCTCTCTCTCTCTCTCTCTCTCTGATGGAAAAATATATAAGAAAATGGAGAGAGAGAGAGAGAGGAAGGGGGAGGCGAGCAGACAGCATAATAGGCGCGCGGGATATCTGAACACCAGTCCTGATGACGTCACGAGGGATGTGTGGGGCCTGGAGTCTCGGTGGTCTCGGTCTGAGCCAGTAACCATCTCACACCCAACTTTACAGACGGCCGATTCTGCGGCTCGAAACTACGCGACTTAGGACGCGGAGCCGGTCCTGGGGCTCGGAATACGAGGCTGAGACGGAGTCTTTGCTTTATAAGCATGGGCCCAGGAGCGGGAAGACCGTTACGCTCGGCCCAGCCGCCGACCAGCCATACCCCTTAATCTCGCAATTCCGCGCCAGCGGGCCGCTCCGAACGGTCACCATCGATTTGGTCGTCGCACTTCCAGACAGTGGCGTTTAGAAGCTCACGGCACCGTATCATGCCCCTCGCTCTAGCGATTCTAGGAGCCGAGTTATTAGCGGTTATTGGGTTGGGATGGTGTACAAAGTCTTGTATGTTTGCTAGTTATGGAGTACGTTGTCTGTTTGCGTTGTGTGAGTATGTTTGTGTGTTTGTGATCTTGTACATAAGTGTAAGTCTGTGTGCTTGTCTGCCGTATGTGCAGAGGTTCCATGTTTATCAGTTGTTTGATTCATGTTGTGAATCCAGACGTTCGAGTGCAATTGTTTGTAATGAACCTAGCCGCCTTGGTGTTGATCTGTGCTAGCGTATCACTGTTTCTGTGTGTGTGAGGATCGTGGAGCACGGACTGAGCTGAGCACCCAAAATTGCTCCTTTTCTCCCGAAGCTATTCATTCCTGCACATTACAGCCGAACCACATTTAACTAGACACTTGCGTAGTGTAGGTACGGTACCCGCAAAAAAGTATGCGGAAAAGGCACGGGTTGTGGCATAGGAGTGACCTTCCGTGCTGGAGTAGGTAGGAAGACACCTACCAGACAGGCGCCACTCCCGGTGAGGTATATATGGGAGGTGAGAAGGGAGCTGAAGCCCTCCAAAGTCCCTTCCCATGTCCCCACTAACCGTTTCCCTATTGTCTCACCAACACCGGAGAGTAGCTCAGCATGCTCTCTAAAGACAGATCCTCTCTTTATCCACACCACACTACATTCACACAACATATACACCTTTTCCCAAAATTCAAATTTCAAAATGGCGCACCTGTATCAAGCCTCGGAGTCCCCGCCTGGGGGTGGGGGGGCATAAAATTCACCCAGGGAGGACTCCCCTTCTGGCTGCCGACCCGAGAAGTGTCTTGATAACTCCTCGAACCTCTTTCTTCTCAATTTCTGCAACATTCGCGGTCTTCGCTCTAATTTTCATTCTGTGAAACATCATCTCTCCTCCTCTAAACCTCACCTTCTCTTCCTTACCGAAACACAGGTTTCTGAGTCTACTGACAGCAATCTCTACTCTGTTCCCTCCTACTATCTCTATCCTAAATTTCAATCCAAAGCTGGATGTTGCGCCTACGTGCGCAACGACATCACTTGCTCTCGTGCCCACAACCTTGACTCTTCTGAATTTTCTACCATCTGGCTAAGACTTCATTGTCATTCTATTACTAAATACATCTGTGCTGTTTATCTCTCACCTAACTCTACCAACTATGCAAAATTCTTTGACTATTTGAATTCTAAAGTGGCGCACATCTTGACCCACTCTCCCTTCGCTGAAATCTCCATCCTAGGAGATTTCAATGTTCACCACCAGCTTTGGCTTTCATCTTCTTTCACTGACCATCCTGGTGAACAAGCCTACAACTTTGCTATCCTCAACGACCTAGAGCAGTTGGTCCAGCACCCTACACGTATTCCCGACCGTCTTGGAGACCGGCCCAACATTCTAGATCTCTTCCTTACCTCAAACCCTTCTGCTTATTCTGTCAAACTGTTCTCTCCGTTGGGCTCCTCCGATCACAATCTTATTTCTGCATCCTATCCTATCGCTCTTGTACACCCTCTGGACCCACCGAAGAGGCGATGCTTCTGACATTTTGCTTCAGCTCGGTGGGACGACCTGAGGATATACTTTTCCGATTTCCCGTGGAATGATTATTGCTTCCAGGATAGAGACCCCTCTGTGAGTGCTCGGCGCATCACAGAGGTGATTGTCTCTGGAATAGAGGCATACATTCCTCGTTCTTTCTCTACTCCTCACGCTAAAAAGCCTTGGTTTAATCACTCTTGTTCTCGTGCTGTCAATGATAGAGAGGCCGCTCACAAAAGGTACCAGAGCCTTCAAACTAATGCTAATTATGAACTTTACATTTATGCCCGAAGTCGTGCCAAATCTATTCTCCGACTAACCAAAAATTATTTCATTAATAGAAAATGCCAAAAGCTTGCTTTCTCTAACTTTTCCCGTGACTTCTGGCATCTAGCCACAAACATATCCTCCAACTTCACTTCATCTTTCCCTCTACTCCTCAGTCCTGACGGCAACACTGCCGTCTCATCTATCTCTAAGGCTGAGCTCTTCTCTCAAACTTTTTTTCTAAAAACCCCACTCTGGACGATTCTGGGCATTTTCCTCCTACTCATCCCCCCTCTGACTCCTTTATGCCTATTATAAAGATTCTTCAAAATGATGTTTTCTATGCCCTCTCTGGCCTCAATCCTCAGAAGGCTTATGGACCTGATGGAGTGCCTCCTATTGTCCTTAAAAAACTGTGCCTCCGTGCTGTCACCCTGCCTCGTCAAACTCTTTCGCCTCTGCCTGTCAACATCTACCTTTCCTTCCTGCTGGAAGTATGCCTTCATACAGCCTGTGCCTAAGAAGGGTGACCGCTCCAATCCCTCAAATTACCGTCCTATAGCTTTACTTTCTTGTCTATCTAAAGCTTTTGAATCAATCCTTAACCGGAAGATTCAAAAACACCTTTCCACTTCTGACCTTCTATCTGATCGCCAGTATGGGTTCCGCAAGGGGCGTTCTACTGGTGATCTCCTAACTTAACTGACTCTTGGTCATCCTCTCTTAGCCGTTTCGGTGAAACCTTTGCTATTGCGCTGGACATATCAAAAGCTATTGATAGGGTCTGGCACAAATCTTTGCTTTCCAAACTACCCTCCTACGGTTTCTATCCTTCTCTCTCTACCTTTATCTCCAGTTTCCTTCCTGACCGTTCTATTTCTGCTGTGGTAGACGGTCACTGTTCTTCCCCTAAATATATTAACAGTGGTGTCCCACAGGGTTCTGTCCTATCTCCCACTCTCTGCTGTTCATTGATGATCTTCTTTCCAAAACGAACTCATTCCTACGCCGATGATTCCACTCTGCATTACTCAACTTCTTTTAATAGAAGACCCACCCTACAAGAACTTAACGACTCAAGGCTGGAGGCTGCAGAACGCTTAGCCTCAGACCTTACTATTATTCCCGATTGGGGCAAGAGGAACCTGGTGTTCTTCAACGCCTCAAAAACACAGTTTCTCCACCTATCCACTTGACACAATCTTCCAAACAACTATCCCCTATTCTTTGACAACACCCAGCTATCACCTTCCTCAACACTAAACATCTTCGGTCTATCCTTAACTCAAAATCTCAACTGGAAACTTCATATCTCATCTCTTACTAAATCAGCTTCCTCGAGGCTGGGCGTTCTGTACCGTCTCCGCCAGTTCTTCTGCCCCGCACAGTTGCTGTCCATATACAGGGGCCTTGTCCGCCCTCGTATGGAGTATGCATCTCATGTGTGGGGGGGCTCCACTCACACAGCTCTTCTGGACAGAGTGGAGGCTAAGGCTCTTCGTCTCATCAGCTCTCCTCCTCATACTGAAAGTCTTCTACCTCTTAAATTCCGCCGCAATGTTGCCTCTCTTTCTATTTTCTATCGATATTTCCACGCTGACTGCTCTTCTGAACTTGCTTGCCTTCCCCTCTCCCGCGGCCCCGCTGCGCACGACTTTCTACTCATGCTCATCCCTATACTGTCCAAACCCCTTATGCAAGAGTTAACTTGCATCTTCACTCTTTCATCCCTCACGCTGGTAAACTCTGGAACAATCTTCCTTCATCTGTATTTCCTCCTGCCTACGACTTGAACTCTTTCAAGAGGAGGGTATCAGGACATCTCACCTCCCGTATTTGACCTTGCTTTTGTACACCTCTTTTGTTTCTTTTGTAGGAGCAGCGAGCAGCGGGCTTTTTTTGTGTGTGCCCTTGAGCTGCCTCTTTTGTTGTAAAAAAAAAAAAAAAAAAAAAAAAAAGAGCTTGCCCAAGCAGGTAACAGGCTTAGAACTCGTTATAGTATTACTGGGCAACTACAGTCAGTCAATCAATGTCTAGCAGCTCTCCCAGTCCTGTTTCCCGCCAGTGCCGCATGTGGCTCCGTAACGAACGGATGGTGATTGAAGCTTGCCAGGAAAAATTAAGTTCTGCCTTCTCGTGGTGGGACTGGAGTGAGCAACATACGGACTGAGCTGAGCACCACAAATTGCTCCTTTTCTCCCGAAGCTATTCAGAGGGATATCTTATGACTGCGGTAGCGTATTTTAATTAGCACCGAAAGCACATTCATGCCAGACTTGTGTAGCGTAGATATGTCTAAAATTGAAGGAATTCCAAGGGATATCGCGTAACTGAGTGCTCGTATTTTCAATCAATCAGCACCGTACACATTGCAGTTGAACCCCATTAACTATACACTTGCTCACTCCATCGAGGTTGAGGAGAAGAAAATATGCAGCCTTTCAAACCCAGTATCGAAGGGACAGAGGCCGGGTGCTGAAGAAAGTATTGAGTGGGGATGATCTTCTCAGCACCCAGGACCCCCCGGAGGGTTCTTTAACCTTCTGGAAGGTGCTGTTTAGTCGGCCGAGTCCAGAGGACCGCCGGACCCCGGATCCCGTAAGACGGGTCAGCCCATCAGTGATGGGCGCCGTCGCGGAGGAGGAAACATGGAAACATGGACTAGCAGGCAGCAGAAAGCCTGTTGGCCCATTACTAGGCTGCCTGCGTTCAGTGATTCAATCAATCCGTTTGCCATAGGAGTGGCATGCAGGGAAGGATTAAAGCACTTGTGTATCTACTCTTGGGAACGTTCAGTTCACTCCCGATGCAGCAAAGTGGCGATCAATGCGTTCCTTGAAGGAGTTGATGGTCTCTGCGCTAACCACTTCTGCAGGAAGGCTGTTCCAGTGGCGAACAACTCTATTCGAGAAATAACTCCTGCCGATGTCGGTATTGCATCGCTTTGCTTGAATTGTTTTTCCGTTGTTTCTTGTTCTCAGGTTGGTTTGTAGCGTGAAGAGTTTGGAGTGATCAACGTTGCTGAGCTTGTTCAGGTACTTAAAGACTTGTATCATGTCTCCCCGCAGGCGTCTCTTTTCCAACGTGAAGAGGTTGAGTCGCTCGAGTCGCTCTTCATAGGGCTTCGTCCTCAGTGATGGTATCATCTTCGTGGCGCGGCGCTGTACTCTCTCAAGTAATTCAATGTCTTTCCTGTAATTAGGAGGTCGAGGGGGCACTGAAGGCCACCCCCAAAGCAACGGCACCGGGCCCCGACGGTCGTCTCACTAGCGACCTGGCGGGGCTCGGGCTAACAAAGCTTACCTGGGTGGTCAACGGGTGCCTCTGGCTCGGGGCTCTGCCCCCCGACTGGGTAAAGGGCAGAACCATTCTGCTGCCCAAAGTGCCATCTCCATCGGCACCGGGGGATCTCCGGCCCATCACAATTACTCCCCTGATTACAAGGCTCATAAACCATATCCTAGCGAGACGGCTGGACCGGGATACGCCTCTGCCCGCGCAGCAGAAGGGCTTTAAGAGGAGGGCTGCGCCACAAACATTGCTGTCTTACGATCGATGATTAAGTCGGCGCAGCAGGCCCCCTCAAACCTGTATGTTGCGTGGGTAGATTTTAAAAAGGCGTTTGACACAGTGGGTCACTCATCCCAGCTGGCAGCGTGCAGGAGGTGGGGTTTTCCATCTAGACTCACTGAGTACGTCGGCCAGATGTACGGAAACGCTGCCACCAAAATTGATGCAGGCGACCCCACTAACATCACCAGGGGCGTCCTGCAGGGGGACCCCCTCTCCCCATACTTGTTTAACATCTGCCTGGACTGACCTCTAGCTGCACTCCCCAACAACATCGGGGTCAAGGCAGGTAGCAACAACTTCAGCTATCTCGCCTTTGCCGATGACGCGGCGCTACTGTCCTCGACCCGCTCGGGCCTGCAAGCTTTATTAAATAACCTTGCGGAAGCCGCAGCGCTTCAGGGCCTTGAAGTGGGCTTGGGCAAGTGCGCCACGCTGCATTGCAGCCAACAAGAAAAGAAAACATGGGCCCAAGATACAACCCCTTTACCATCTTGGGAGGCCTATCCAAGCATTGGCACCGGGGAATTTTATAAGTACCTGGGTGTCCAGAATAACGCCGGCGGAGGAGCAACGGCGTACCAGGCACACGAAGATCTTGTGCGGAAGCTTGGTAGGCTATTGAGAGCACCGGCAAAGCCCCCCAGAAGTTCTGGGGCTTAGTGAACATCATAGTACCTCAGGTGCTCTACCGCTGGTAAACATGGCTACGGCCGGCCAGCTGCCGAATCGACCGGGCCATCAGGCGGTTTACCGGTCCTGCCTCCACCTGCCTAAGGATGCACCACTAGGGTATTTCCATGCGGCACCAGTAGATGGTGGACTTGGCATACCTAACCTGATCACACGGGTCCCTCGACTGAAGGAGGATCTCCTCCAACGTCTGAGGGTTTCCGAGGACCAGTGGTGAAGCACGCCGTGGGAGCCGGCGGGGACAAATCCTCCGAGCAGTCCACCACGCTCGAGGAAGACAGCTGAAAGTAGCCGGTGGTCCAGGCAGCTCTATGAGGCAGTGGATGGCTCGGGGCTACGCGGAGCCTCAGAGACCCCTGCCTCATCAAAATGGATAAACGACGGCACCCTTCTCCTCAAAGGGGGTGACTTCTGTCGAGCGGTTAAGCTGCGTGGTAACCTGCTCGTCACGAAGACCCGTTCTGCGAGGGGGAGGCGGGTGGATGATATAAACTGCGACCTCTGCCGCAGACGCCCGGAGAGCCTGGGCCACATCATGCAGCGATGCGCTGCAGTCCAGGTTGCTCGTACACGTCGACACGACCGCATACTTGACTATGTTGCGGGTAGGCTTGAGGATGCGGGCTTTGCTGTTAAAAGGAAACCGGCCATACCAATTGTTGTCAGGGTCCGCATCCCTGACATCATAGCCACCGCCAAGGCCTGGGCTCGGTGGTGCTTGATGTACAGGTGGTCGCTGGTGCGGTTGCAGGGGATCTGTACACAGCCCACCTTAGAAAAACCGCCATTATGATGTTCCTGACATCAGGCGGTGGGTCCAGGCCGAAACAGGGTTCCCTCCAGTATTTTCCTCCATTACATCTAGCTGGAGGGGGATCCTAGCCCTCCCAACCGTTAACATCTGGGAAGCGCTCTGGCTCCGGAAAACAGACCTGCAGATCTTAGTGGCAATAAAATAAAATTAAAATATAACGTAAAATAAGAACTTCTTGTAATAAGTAAAATACTTTGCACATAGAGTAAAAAAAAAAAAAAAATAGACAAATGCCTCGTCATCTAATTAGTGACGCGCATGAATGAATTAACGAGATTCCCACTGTCCCTATCTACTATCTAGCGAACCCACAGGCAGGGGAACGGGCCTGAGCCTAACAGCGTGGAAAGAATACCCTGTTGAGCTTGACTCTAGTCTGATTTTGTAGAGACATCAGAGGTGTAGCATAAGTGGGAGGTCATCACATCAGGGGCTTGCTCTGTGCGGCCGACAATGAAATACCACTACTCTGATCGTTTCTTTACTTACTCGGTGAGACGGAATCGGAGCTTCCCCACGTGGGATTGCCTCCTGTTTCTAGCCTAAAGCGGCGGAAGGGAGGCGCGCTTGGTTTCGGCCTTGCGTTAGCCTGATCGGGCGTTCGCGCCCGCCGCGATCCGCTCCGAGGACATTATCAGGTGGGGAGTTTGACTGGGGCGGTACATCTGTCAAACGATAACGCAGGTGTCCTAAGGCCAGCTCAGCGTGGACAGAAACCTCGCGTAGAGCAAAAGGGCAAATGCTGGCTTGATCCTGATTTTCAGTACGAATACGGACTGCGAAAGTAGGGCCTATCGATCCTTTTGACTTAATGATTTTTAAGCAAGAGGTGTCAGAAAAATTACCACAGTGATAACTGGCTTGTGGCGGCCAAGCGTTCATAGCGACGTCGCTTTTTGATCCTTCGATGTCAGCTCTTCCTATCATTGTGAAGCAGAATTCACCAAGCGTTGGATCGTGGGAACGTGAGCTGGGTTTAGACCGTCGCGAGACAGGTTAGTTTAACCCTACTTTTGGCAGTTGTGTCGTTGATACAGCAGTCCTGCTCAGTACGAGAGGAACAGCAGGTCCGGACATATGGTTCCGCTCTTGGTCGATCGGCCAGTGGAGCGAGACTACGTCCGTGGGATTATACCTGAAAGCCTCTAAGGCAGAATCCCGGCTGGATGACCAACGATACCGCGTATGGCCTGCATCGGGATGGTCACCATTGAATTTTCGAGAGATTCGCTCCCGCTCGTTCACAGGCGGGGCTAGAAGATGGAACCGTGAAGAGGAAACACGTGAGTGCCTCTACAAACAGGTTCAGGCTCTCTCCCCCCTAATAGAGAACACCCAGATGCTGATGTGCCGTACCGAATCGTTCGCAAACGACTTACGTACCGTTCACAGTGTTGTTGGCGGCAAAGCAACATCCTCACTGGGAACTCCCAGTGTTGGAGGCATCTAACACAGATGTATCTAATTTCCATGCACAATTTTGATCTAACTCAATTTATGGTCACACTTTAAGTTATTTCGAAAGCGCTTTTAATAGTTGCCCAAACTGTTAACTCGCTTAAATTTCTAACAATGCCTTCGAACCTTAAGTGTGACGTCTGTCCCGGACGATTTGCAGCTCAGTACTTTCAGCTGAGTAAAACTTGCCGCCTCTGCGTTCAAAGATTACAGCTTCAGAAGGCTGTGACTGAATGGAAAGTCAAACATAACAATCTTGAAACGAAATTGGAAGCCCTTCAGGAATTTGTTGCAAGCAATGTGGCAGTGACTACACCATCGATGGTGGAGAGGCCCTCCACCGAGACTGTGCCCTCTCCAGACGAATCTCCTGCTTCACGGGAGGACGTGTTACTTGCTTCACAGGTTGACTCCCAGCCTGCCTCACAGGCTAACCCCCAACCTGCACCACAGGCTAACCCCCAACCTGCACCACAGGCTAACCCCCAGCCTGCCTCACAGGCTAACCCCCAGCCTGCCTTACAGGCTGAACCCCAGCCTGTCTCACAGGCTAACCCCCAGCCTGCTTCACTGACTAACTATCAGCCTGCCTCACAGGACAACTTCCAGCCTGCCCCACTTAACGCTTCTTTTCCTGCTTCACAGGATGTCGGGTTCCAACCTGTAAGGAATGGAGCCAAACCGAAGCAGGCAACCAAGGATTTACTGACCCCCACTACCTTCAATAAGTTCCAGGTGCTGGCAGACACCATGGAGGATGAGTTTGAGACTCGCCTAGTTGGGGACTCCATGGTGCGTGGCCAGCTGGTTGAGTTCTGTGGTCGTTCATCAAACGGCCGCAGAAAACGTTACAGCTATCCAGGTACCAGACTGGATGACATTACCGCAGCGTGCGATGATGACACAAGAAATGCCGATCGAAACACCCTCTTTGTCATTCACGCGGGGACAAATGACGTAAAGACAACACGTTCTGAGGAACTGCTTGAGAAATACCGCCGGATGATCAAGCAGTATAAACGTAAAACGGATGTCAGTAACATCATAATCTCAGGAATCCTCCCGAGGTCGGTACCGAACCTAGCTTTTACAGTAAGGCCTTCAGCACAAACAACAGACTTCAGTCTCTTTGCTCCTGAAAACGTCCAGTTCGCTAACTTGTGGAACAGTTATTACTACGATTCAGACTTGTTCCTTGGTGATGGCATCCACTTAAACCCTGTTGGACCAGCCTGTGTCGGGAGGCTGCTGAAATGCACTTCTACGCTGGCAACAATAGAAGTAAAAAAGTCCGTTCAAGACGATGACAAGTAGGACGTATCGGTTAAGTACGAATTCGAATTGAGCCCGTTTACGTTACTTAAGATGACAAGAACGCATCGGTTACGTAGAATTCGGACCGAGCACGTTCACGTTACTTAAGATGGCAAGGACGCGTCGGTCACATATGAATTCGGACTGAGCACGTTCACGTTACATAAGACGAGAAGGACGCGTCGGTCAAGTAAAAATTCGGACTAAGCCCGTTCACGTTACTTAAGATGACAAGGATGCGTCGGTTAAGTAAGAATTGGGACTGAGCCCGGTCACGTTACTAAAGATGACAACACAGCAAACACAAGTACGTCGGCCCTCCAGCGGGCCGACGTGTGTTATTGCGGCGGCCCGACAGTGCAAAACTCTGTCGGCCCGATGTCCTTTGCTCATCGTTTTACGGAGGCCCGTCGTAGTATACCGGTCATATGTGTCCCATATGCCGAACTTTGCCTCCCATATGCCGATCATATAGTATGCTAGCCCCAGCCCCACTCACACACTTCCCCCTTCACTTTTACCACAAGCCGCACTGGCTTATATATATATATATATATATATATATATCTATCTATCTATATCTATCTATATATATATATATATATATATATATATATATATATATATATATATATATATATATATATATATATATACTACAGCACCACGCATACATAGGGACATAATAAATAAATGTACTGCACCGACTGAAATTATACTTATAAATATAGTATACTAAGGTTACTTAACTAAATCAATAAAAAATAAATTTCCATGATAAATTATACCATGTTGCAAATCACTTTTGCATGTCACATGTAATTCAAACTAAGTACGAATCTTGAAGAGTATAATTATCAGTCACCTAATATATCTATTACTGGCGATAATGAAACTTCATTGTCCACTTTGAATTTATGAATGATTAAATTACAGCAGTAAAATATAATGGTCTTAAAAAAAATTATAGACATCTGTAATAGTTTGTGGTAGTTGTCATTACAACTTCAACTAAATTTGTTCCCAGACATACATTTATCGTGCAATATACATATATATCAAACCATTTAAATTTATATTAAATATGATGATATATCAGCTATACAGCTCCCTTCTAATTTACCATATCCTTATTATTCTGGTTCAATTATCTTTCCCATAGTTAATGTTAACTTTGCCAGAAATGGCGCATGAACTATACAACAACCGTTATGTAACTGCAGATCATTCGTAATTATTCCACTACCTGAACTTTTTTTGGTCCTCCGGCGCATAATTTGAACACAGAAATCCTAGTCATTGACAGTAGGCTACATGTAGGTACTTGAAAAAAAGAAAAATCTAAATTATTAATTAGTCCGTATAAAATTGTCACTTTTTTTTGGAGCTGTTAGCTGAAACTATCCTGTAAATTATTGGCATAAGTATGTTGTGTGCAGTTACTCTATGCAGTAGGCTATGCTTACTCATAAAAAATAAAAAAAACATTATGCACCTACACTATGCAGTAGGCTATGCCTACTCCTATGCCCACAGACACGTTCTGGAAATTGATAAAAAAAGCTTTATGCATTTACACTATGCAGTAGGCTATGCTTACTCATAAAAAAAAAAAAAAATTGCACCTACACTATGCAGTAGGGTCTGCCTACTCAAATGCCCACGGACACGTTCCGGAAATTAATAAAAAAAGTATGCATTTACAATATGCTGTAGGCTACTATATTACTAAATATTATGACAACGAATTTGCCATTGACACATGTATTATTACAGTATTAGGAAAAGAATGTGAGAATTTAAGTAAAAAAAAAAACGAGAAATGTAAAGTAGCTAGGTCATCGAGTTGTGAATGAGTTATTTCACTAGTTACAGCCAATCTTATGCAGTTATTACAACTAACTTCCACAGTACAACATAAGATACATGATAAGAACTTCAGCAAACTTACCTTCCAGTTAAGGATTGATTCAAAAGCTTTAGATGAACAAGAAAGTAAAAGCAATAGGACAGTAGTTTGAGGGATTGGAGTCACCCTTCTTAGGTACAGGCTGTATATATATATATATATATATATATATATATATATATATATATATATATATATATATATATATATATATATATATATATATATATATATATATATATATATATATATATATATATATATATATATATATATATATATATATATATATATATATATATATATATATATATATATATATATATATATATATATATATATATATATATATATATATATATATATATATATATATATATATATATATATATATATATATATATATATATATATATATATATATATATATATATATATATATATATATATATATATATATATATATATATATATATATATATATATATATATATATATATATATATATATATATATATATATATATATATATATATATATATATATATATATAAATAGTAGTAGGGGAAGGTGACAGTGACGGGACTAAAAAAATTCGCACGCAGGATCATGAATTAGCGCCCGAAATTACGGCGAAAAATTTTATACGTTCAATTTGTCGGCCGGGGCAGCCAGCCGGGCTGCCAGCCAGCCAACCAGCCGCCGAGGGACCTCCCACTACCCAACTGGGTAGTGGTCAAACTACCCAAATTGACCATCCTCCCCCCTCCCCTCCAAACCCCACCACCTTCCGGCGTGCCCATGCCACCGTGTCTCCCCTACCCCCGGAGGCCTGACCGTGCCGGGCGTCATCCTCCTGCCGGGGAGTGGTTAGGGGCGTCCTTTCGCGCCGTGCCGGGGCGTCACCATCCTGCCGGGGATCGGTTAGCGCGAGCGGTGACTTGTTCGGGGGATCGGTTAGGGGCGTCCTTTCGCACCGTGCCGGGGCGTCCTTTCGCCCCAGTGCCGGGGGATCGGCTAGGGCGTCCTTTCGCACCGTTCGGGCGTCACCCTCCTGCCGGGGGATCGGTTAGGGGCGTCCTTTCGCACCGTGTCGGGGCGTCACCCTCCTGCCGGGGATCGGTTAGCGCGAGCGGTGACTTGTTGGGCGGAGGCCTGTGGCTACCATTCCCCCTCCCTCTCCCTCTTCCCCTCTCGCTATTGATTTTTTTTTCCAGTTTGCCAGCATGGGTGTGCGTGTCCCCCTCTATACCCCACCCCTCGCGAGCGGTGACTTGTTGGGCGGAGGCCTGTGGCTACCATTCCCCCTCCCTCTCCCTCTTCCCCTCTCGCTATTGATTTTTTTTTTCCAGTTTGCCAGCATGGGTGTGCGTGTCCCCCTCTATACCCCACCCCTCGCGAGCGGTGACTTGATGGCCAGTATAAGGGTACCATTACCCCGCCCTCTCCCTCTACCCGCTATTGATTTTTCAGTTTGCCAGCATATGTGTGTGTGTGTGTGTGTGTGTGTGTGTGTGTGTGTGTGTGTGTGTGTGTGTGTGTTACTGTTGATTTTCATATTGACTGGAGTTATATCGATTGTCTTTTCAGTGAGGGAGTAGGAACGGGAAAAGTAGATTTTATACATTTTTTATTGAAATATAGTGGAAAAAAAATGGTATGAGAAGTTATTATATTACCTTAATCTAGTCTATTTTATTTGTTCTTTCTTAATCCAGGCTAATTTGTTCTTTCTTAATCCAGACTAAATACATGCTAAGCCTAAAAACAAAAACACACAGTCGCCATAAAGAAAGACATATTACAAACTCACACCGTACAGGCTCAAAGAAATACAATGGAAACCCACCCACCCAACCCCCTTTTTTTCCATCCCCCAAAATAAATCCTAATTGAAAGAGACATATTACAAACTTATGTCGTACATGCCCAAAGACAGCCCATAAAAAGATGACAACACGAGTACATATACAAGTGAAGAAAAAAAAATACACAATACAAGTACATATATATAAAAAATATTACACACAGAGCGAGTACATATATAAAAAAAAATATTGTTAATCACTAAATATAGGACTCTCATCAAGAACATTTATAATATTATTCACGTCCATGCTATGAGAAAAATTCAAAGAATTGAAAGCTGAAGGAAGGACAGTGCTTGAGAAGCTTTCATTTGTTTCGTCCGCACGAGCCGCATTGGAAGGGCCCAGTTGTGGCGCGAGATTTTCTTCAGCGGCCGCAGTTGCTACACGCTGCGCTGGTGGGTCTTCAAAGACGAGTTTCTTGGTCACAGAGATTTTTTTTTTCATTGGTTTTCCCCGACCGTACGCCGCTGCCGAGGAGAAGAGACCCGCCTCACGTTTGGCCACCTGAAGTTTTTTTCTCCCAACTTTGTGGAGGCTCTTCTTCTATACAGTCTTGGGTCCCGGTGTTCTTGCTGCTTCGGCAAATTATTCTTTGTCATTCTTCGCCGCCGTTCTTGTCCCCGGTCGCGATCTTGTCGTCTCTGGTGCGTCTCCTGCTGCTCGCTACGCCCCTGCTGCTGGAGCTGCCGCAACACTTCCGCCATATGCCGCATTTTTTTTTCCAGTCGTGATTGACGCATTTCATGATCTTTTTGCTGCAGACGACTTCGCCGCCGCTCTCGCGATTCAGCGCCCGACGGAGAGTCGAGACACACCATCACCGAAGCGTGTCTGTTGTTGTTGCCGTGGACTTATGAAAAGATAGAGAAACATTATTAGACAAAAAAAAAAAAAAATTCAATCTCTCTCTCTCTCTCTCTCTCTCTCTCTCTCTCTCTCTCTCTCTCTCTCTCTCTCTTGTAAGAATACAAAATACTTACTATGCGTTACGCTGGCCGGTGGGTCGTTCTTCAGATGAGACACTGGTAATGGAGGTATCACATCCTTCAGAAGTCGCAGAAGCCCCTCTCTCAGCACGCGCCGCCCCATTTTACCGACACCTCCCAACGCGCCGCGGTTGTTGTTGTTGCCCAATGACTCGCCCGTGATGTGTTCACCGGTAGACTTGGGAGTTTCTGGAACATCCCCCACCTCACCACCACCAACATCCGCTGAAATGACAAGAAATAAATATATATTTTTTAAACACAACGAATAAGAAATACACACACACACACACACACACACACACACACACACACACACCAGCGCTTGTGCGCGCAGAAAAAAAAAATACAAGAGGCGGATATCTCACCTCCATTTCTGGGATGTGATGTGTTATCCACGGCTTCAGCTTGGGATGTGTTATCCATGGCTTCAACTTCTAATGCGGCTTGACCCATTATCTGATCGTCAACATCGTCAGCATGAAGAGTTGCAGCGGCAGCGTGGGGCTGTTGTTGTTGTTGTAAGTTCATGACGGCGAAGACATCCTCCATGATGCTCCTCTCGCAACGTTAGGGGACTGACTAAGCTACCCGGGGTTATTTGGGGCATATGCGCACACTACCACAAGCCTTTTCTTTTGCCGAGGCTACCCCAGGTTATAGGGGACACGCCCACACATGTATGCAAACACGCGCGCACATGCCCAAAACCACAAGCCATTCTTCTTCCGAACAATAGGAAAGCGTGAACAAACTCACACCCACCCGGTCACGTCGCACGAAAAAAAAAAAACAGAATCCAGTTCTTAATAACTACATATAATTGCACACACACACGCCATAAATGAATAAGCTACATGCTACTTCTCTACATTTTTTACACATAGGAAAGCGTGAACACACTCACACCCACCGGTCACGTCGCACGAAAAAAAAAAAACAATCCTGTTCTTAATAACTACATATAATTGCACACACAAACACACACACGCCATAAATGAATAAGCCACATGCTACTTCTCTACATTTTTACACACATACACATTATTATCATGTAACATTTAATAAGTTAGCCACATATCTTAGAAATACAATGCTTGTAAGTCAGTCCTTGACTAGATTGACAAAATGTTTTTTTTATACATGGGGGCATTTTAAACATTCTATGAGCATATGTTAACACCTTTCTGTCATTCTTCAAAAAAATTCCTAAATCATAATTATCTTTAAAAAACTGACTAGTCCTCTCTTAGCCTATTTTATTACATAAGTATACGAATTGAATGCAATACACGCCACACACCAGAGTTTTCTCCGACTGAAATCTTGCGGTAAATTTAAAAACAGGATAATCTTTATGCTTATTTAAGAAACTTCGAAAGTACTTAGAATATAATGATGGGGTCAGGCCGTATGTGTCGAAGAAATATATACACTTGTCACTAACATAGAACACCACCCAGTGACCCATTTTCGAAGCTTGCGACGCGCCTAACACATTAGCAATAAAGACAATGGGCTTGTCTGACTCACTCCTTAGATTTAATTTCGCTACATCGTCAGCGGGAAGACAGCCTAAGAAATATATATTATTGTGATAAAGTCTTCCTTGCAGAGCTTTCATAATTTGTTGATTATTCATTATGCTCTAGTATCGCAAGACACGTGCCTCTCCGAGTTGATTGACAACACTCCCTTTGTATCCCCAAAACAGATAATTACTAAATTTTCATCCAAGCCTTTTTTAAGCTGAAGACTTATGCGTAAGTTTCCACTGTGTTCAAAAGGCACTGTGCTTCGTATGTCTTCCGGTAACAAACTAAAAACAAACACTGTCCTTCCTTTCCTAAAGCTATCGTAATCAAGCAAAGTGTAATTTTCTCCTAAACTATCTAAAATATCACAATAGACTCGCGTACACTCGTGGGGAAAAGAAACCGTATTTTTATACATATTCATACCATTGACAGAGACTGTTAGTTCAGACAAATCAGCATTCTTGAAATACAAGTCATTTTTATTATATACACCCGAAAAGGCCCTCATGTCAGCCATAACGATATATAAACGCTCTGGAATGACATTTCCCCACGGTTGGTCACAGACAATACTTGTCTGCTGTTTGCCGAGAACCAGAGATTTATATAACGTCTGTGTTAAATATTGTACGCGTTATTTTTCCTGTCTCTAATTCTTTATTTAATGCAAGCAATGCTGACGGATAGGGTTGGAGTCTGGTGACCCAAAGTTTAGCAAAATCAATATGGGCACGCACAGCACTCTCATCGCCGTCAGTGTTCAAATACCAAGCTTCGTTAGCTAACTCAAGCCTTATTCTCAATGGGATGTCGTCGCATAAATACTGATCACAAGAAGTAATGTCCGACATTAATGGGAAGGTGAGATGAAGACCGTGATCTTTGATATCTTTTAAATGTCTCTTGTATTTGCTCCCAAGGCTAGTGAAGTATGCGGCGTCATAGGTTTCAGCTACGCCTGCTCCACCCGACCTGTTATCTTTGAGGAGGTTTCCTATTTCTCCGAATGATTTGAGTTTTAACGTGGAGAAGGTGGTGAGCATTTTTAGGAATGACCAGTGATTAAAGTATGGGTTACTTTCAACCATTTGATCGCCTACATACACCTGAATTGATTTGAACATGGTATTAGCAGTGCCATTGCAGAATTCGACATTGACAGCCTCCTCGACTTTTGTTTGTCCATCAGCTTCACTGACACGTAATTTCAACTCAAGAATTAATTTAGCAAGATCGATAAATGCCCCCTTCACCCCCGGCACGCGGAACTCTAGGTACTTATCTTTTAACCGGGCGTGGCTGGACAAATTTACAGGTAAAATGTCGACAAGAGTTTTAGACGCAATAGAGCTCTCAACCTGGCGTTGTCTGTTGATTCTAGGAATTCGTCAACCACACTGAGCGCATAATCAGAAATCGGAACGGAGGAGCGGCGGAGGCCATGCTGTTGTCGCTTTCGTCGCCCGCTATATACTAATGGAGACACTGGTCGCGGGAGCAGGCGACGTGTTAACGATAAGAGAACACTCTCTAAAAAAAATGGCAAGACCACGCGCGCGCGCAGGTCAGACTGTTCCCACCCCCCCACCCCCATTTTTTTTCTTGAGTGTCCACCTCACCTCCACATTACTAAATTATATCAAACACATCGCTGTTCTTTCTCTTGCAACCACTTTTCCTTTTATTATTTTTTTCTTCTTGTTTCATGAAGTAACCTCTTTTTTCCTCCTTTAATAATTCTAGCACCTACGTCACTTAAGGCTTCAATACCTCTTTTCTTTAAAGCGCCTCTCACACTTCTTTGTCCACTGCTCACATCCTGGATAACATCTTGAGTAAACTTAAGCGCTGAGGGCTTAACGGTTCTGAATAGAAAGGGCATTACACTCTTGGCTAGGTTTGCGAGCGTACTAAAAATACCGCCACCTCTTTGATGTAGTCTTGCAGGATGGGCGAAATGCACAGTTCGAATATTGCCAAAACCACCCCCCACCTGATGTGGAAAGCTACTCAAAAGACTTGAAAATTCACCCTCCGTAGGCGGAAGAAACACTTTTCGCGACGATGACTGCATGACCACTAGTTAAAAAAAAATATAAAACGTCATTTTATAGCTACACAGTGGTTTGTGTCTGTCGCCCATCCCGGCAGTTGAGGCTTTCGCGGGAGATTCTTCGTCCCCTCTTCCTGCCCCAAGAGCATTACCTTAACGTTATTCAAATCTGGTTGGTGGGCAAAGATCTTAGCTCCTTCAAGTAGGCCACGTTCCATTCATGATCCATCTTTCCCTTCGTCCTACGCCAGTAGGAAAATGACTTTTCGAATGTTTTTTCTGCTTTACATAATCACCTAGCTCACTGAGGCAACATTTAAAATTATCGCGTCTGCTTTGCTTGGTGTCCGACATTAAACCGTTCACATAATGCATATCTCTGCTGGTTTCAATAAAATATCTTGACACGTCATTATATTCTACAGATTCACCCTGACAAAATTGAGTCAGCATACCCACCACAATGGGATAATTTGATTCCGTGGGTGGTTCCTTCACTACCAGCGACCCCACATTCGGTCTGTCACTCCAAACGACTCTGTTCAAATTATAAAGTTGTTTCCGATTTTCAAAGAGATTAGCATAGCCATACACTTCAGCCAAGTCCTTGGCTATACCGCTAAGTTTAAAACTGCTGGCGTTGATGGTGGCTACTAAACACACACTGTCGCCAATGAACTGGCGATCGGCCATTCGCCCCTTCACAGGAATAATGGGATAGTCTGACATGTTTATAGAAAAAATATATATTAATTCTCGCTCTTACTCACGCCTAGTGTCTCCCTGTCCCGCGAGGTCACACAAGTGTCTATATCCCACCCCAAAACAAAATCCTTTTTATACGCGATAATTCCCCCACGTCATACCCGGCATCCGCGCGGGGGCGGAGAAAGAAGGCGTGGGGCGTGGCTTTGCCCAAATTGAGGCACTTCTTCTTCCTCCCCCACCTCCTCCTCCTCCTCCAAACAGTTGCTTCCTTGCCTTATTATTGCGTATAAATGAGGGATCTAAGTTTGTGTTGTGGAAAAGCATTTTAATAAATGGTATATCATCAGCTTTGAAACCTAATTTGCTGTTGACGTCACTTAAGGTTTGCAATATATCAATGACGTTAAAATTATTAATGGGGCTCAAAAGATTTCCATTTGTATCCCATGTAATTCCTGGAGTATGTTTCATGAGAGCTAAGAAAGCTTTGGCATAATCCCTTTGAGTTGCTTTCATTCCAACATCAATCCTGTTATCTATGGCAGGTTTCGAATCGATAGTATTTGTGGGGAACGTCGTGCGAGGACCTATGGCCGCTATAGATGGCGGGTGGTTGTTTTGGGTTAATACATCTTGCAGCGCGCGTCTCTTTATATTTTTTTAATGCAGTTGACGCCTTGACCGTCGAACCCGACAACGGTTTCCGCACTCTCTTTTCTTTTTTTTTCCTCGTCCGTCTCTCTGTTTCGTTTTATGTTACGGCTCCCCGTAGAAGACTTGAATAAAATTGTTCTGCTGTTGATTTCGGGATGAGACAATATTCCTTCATTTTGCTAAAAGACCAGTTATGACACTAGCTGCCAGAGGTAACAGCACAGAGAGTATAGCACCGACCCGCTGTTTTCGCAGTAGTTTTTTTTTAGTGTACTTACCCTTGTTGGCGAGTTTCCTTATGTGTTTTTTATATTTGTTCAGGGATTTCACAATCTTTGTATTTCGCGTAAGATTAGTTTTTAGGAAATTTAGAAACACTTCTGACAAGCAATCTATATGTTTCTTGTTCAACACCGCAATTACTTTTTTCCGCTTGTCGGGGGAGAGTTTAGCCAACAACAAAACAACTTCCTTGTGAACAAAGGCGAGGGGAGGTGCTTTTTCTTCTTGTTGGTGAATTCGAGGTCATTAGGAAATATCTTGAGCGTCTATCCAACAGTCTTGACTCGGATCATAACCCAACCAAGATACAAAAAATTGTTTGCGACCGTTCACCACTCTCGATTTTTTTATGATGATGGGGAAAACGTCCGGTAGCTGAACTTTGATAAGCTCCTCTTTGTAAAACAAGCCTTGGATGGGTTGATTGGATAAATCTTGCAAGGTATAACCCAATGGGGATTGTCGATAATCCACGCTTGCAATTTTAAATATTTCTTCTGTGTTTTGGATATGAAAGCCTCGGTAAAATTTAGAAGCTTTATCCGCGCCCACGAGTCGAACGTAGTCCCCGATGTTGAGCACACGACTGGTTTTACCTTGACGCTTTTCTCTGTTTTTTTATAATTATGCATTTTCTTAAACTGACGAATGATTCCTCGCGGGTCCTTCATAGCATGTACTTCGGCTGGGGGTTTTCCTAGACGTGCGTGAGGCGTGCGGTTATAGCTCTTGAGTACCTTCTGCAAGATGGAAATATACTCGAGTTTATTGTGAGCTGTCATATACCTATATATTCGACCTTTCAGAGTTCTGATAAATCGCTCAGCAAGGCTGCTTTTTATCTCTTGGGAGTAAACGCTGTACATTTTTATGTCTTTACTTTGCAAATAGGTTTGATAGGCGATTATAGAACTCTTTGCCTCGGTCAACACAGAGCCTAGAGATCCCACTGAAAGCAGCGTCTTCCTCTAGCAATGTCTTCATTGCCATTACCATCGATTTTGCACCTTTACGTTTAAGTTAGAAGTCGTACATTTCAACCTTAGAAAGCCTGAGCTTGTTATGGTTTAGGCTTTAGCTTTTAAGTAACAGATCAATGATTGCTTTTAGCGCGAGCTCTGTCGCCGTTACAGCCACTCGCGTGAGCTCCTTTGTCTGAAACCCAGCCCGGTCGGGGAGGGAATCTCCATGCCATTCTCGGGGGTGGGGAGGGTGAGGATAAAGGCGACCGTGGAAATGATGTTGACGCTGCTGGTAGCTGGCGCGATGGGAAGACATTGGTTTCTCTCCTCTTTCTTTTGTTTGATCGATTAACGTTATCTACGTTGTATTTCCTATATCTTTTTATCCATAGATTACACGCCACTGGTCTAGTTCCATGACTATACACACCCTCATCACCACTTTCACTTAAAGTATCCCCGACAACATTATGAGTAGTACTAGTAGTAGTAGTACTAGCAGTAGTGGCAGTAGTGGCGCAACTAGTAGAAGCAGATTGAGATGTCCTCCGCATTTGACGCAGATTCTCAGGTAAATCAGGGTGGCCATAAGCTCTCGTAAAAACACGAGAAGGATTACCCGGCATGCTGACATCAGAGAGCAGATGCACTCTTTTGTTGTCTAATGCGCTTAAAGTCGCCTTCTCAATGGAGGTAGTGCATACCTGACCTTTCAGGGTGCGGATGCTATAGAGGCGTGCCTTATCCACCCCCGCCCCTTGCAGTACCTGTCTGTATTTTTCATGATTATAGTTTCTCAAACTATAGTGAGGTACCCCTTTAGCTTTTTTTTATTTCTGCATCCTCGCCGCTTGAGGGATCATGCAATTTGATAGAGTACATCTTAGGTTTCAGGCAAAGCACTTCCTTTATATGGCGCCCACTTCTGACTTGACATACCCCTTGACCTTTCTTGGAAGTGTCATAGGCGGGGTGGGTGGGGAAGTTACTAAAATCCATTATGGATTTTATGAGTGGAAGCGAATAAAATTCACTAATGTCTTGGAAGTTAGAGACGCATATGGCGGCCGAATCTGTGTCGCCGTAAATATATGAGACATTCTCTGCGCCACAGGCTTTTCGAATTATGTGGTAATAGAAGTCGTACATTTCAACCATAAAGCTCCAAAATCTGATAACCAATGTAATTTGGTTGGTTGATGCGAATGTTCTTCCTTCCTCGAACAACAAGGACTCTGTCGTTACTAAAAGGTATGAGTCTCTTGAATAATGGGTCTCGTAACCTGCGCCGTAGTGCTGGCTTGGAGGTTACAATGTCTGTATTTATGCTATATTTGACTGGATCCATAAGGGTTCGACCAAATATACTATTTGAAATGACTTTATAGGCTTTCTGTAGGATTTTACTGCTGGCCTCGCGTCGTGCTTTGATGTTACCCTCCATACACTCTTTAAGAAATGTGGATTGGGTAAACTGATAGATATCGCGGATTTCTGCATTTTTACCTCCCATTCCCAAGTAAAACTGCAACATGGGTAGCGTGGTGGGGACACCATTCTGAGCGCAATGCGATCCAACAAGCTTTCGCGTCACCCTAGGGAGTTGCCATCCTGTTTTCGCCATAAATGCCTTGCTGTGTTCAGACAGGTGTTGCTCGCTACCTATGTCCATGTGGTGGATGTGTAAGGGAAACTCATCCGTTGACCTAGCCACATCGGGCTCAATTGGGTGTAAGTCGCAGCGAAACCAGTACCCCACGCTTCCACTCGTCTCCACATTTGCTATGTCATGAGTTCTTAACCACTTCTTTCTTTCTTCTACCGATATTTTTTTCTCTCAGGAAGCAGCCTTCACATTACTGTAGGATACAGACTATTCTTATCTAAATAGACAATGTGTGTTGGGGTGTCTCGTTCAGGGTTGAAATCAGGATTAATGTGATGGTTATTTGCAACTGCCTGTGGTTGGACTACTGTAGTAAAGCCTCCTCTTACATTGTCTCTTACAAGAGATACAAATCTGGATCGCTCGGCTGTTCTATTTTGGCTTCTGTTGATTTTAAGAAGCTGTCGAAAGCGTATCCGGGAGAGACATAATGTGTTATATCTAATCCATATGTTTCATGCAACACGCTTCGCCATTTCTGTAGAATGTCAGCAAGCAACCCTACATCTACTAGAAGGTATGCGCGCATGTAGTCTTTTAAGGTTTGACAACCCAGGGCATTCCACACTGCTTGCGCGTGGCTGTACTCCTCCTCACTTACGCTGCGGCTTTTAAGCCTGCTATAAAAATCTTCAATGTCTGGAAGTGACTGACGCGCTAATTTGTCAAAATCAGCGACGATCTCGTAAGGAAAACATTGCTTTCCTGTGAGGAGGAGCTCACGCGCTGGTGCGGGGAAATGATTTATGAGCGCTCGAGTGACAGGTAGAGATTCCCCTGAGGCAATATGTTCTGCACTGAGATGGGCCAGACTACCTTCCAGAGAGGCTCTCGCGTCGAGAAACTTTATATTGTCCACATCTACCCTCAAAAAACGTAAGCCACGCGTGGCGTGGTGGTCGCTGCTCGGAGGCAATAAATAACTCGGTCACCAAGCCGAGGCCTTGCTTCCGCTGTCCTACTTTTTTTTTTTTCCCCGTTCTCGCTCCTCTCTCTTTCTCTCCTTATAAGTTTATAAACTATACTTTTCACAGACTCAGTCGTGATAAAATGAGCAACTTTTCTTCAATAAATTTCCCTGGGTGGAGGGAGGTGGGGTAATGGTAGTCACAGGCCTCCGCCCAACAAGCCGACGCTCACATAAGGGGTGGGTATAGAAGGGGGTAAGGGGGGGGGGGGACATGGCGGTGTGGGCACGCCGGAAAGGCGTAGGGGACCAAGCCGCATGCACGCTAGTTTTTTCCCGCCCAAACACGCATGTCGTGCTCCAAAACTCGAGCCTTAAGTCCACCCGGCAGGAGGGTGACGCCCCGGTACGGTGCGAAAGGAGGCCCCTAGCCGATCCCCCGGCACTGGGGCGAAAGGACGCCCCGGCACGGTGCGAAAGGACGCCCCTAACCGATCCCCCGGCACTGGGGCGAAAGGACGCCCCTAACCGATCCCCCGGCAGGAGGGTGACGCCCCGGTACGGTGCGAAAGGAGGCCCCTAGCCGATCCCCCGGCACTGGGGCGAAAGGACGCCCGGCACGGTGCGAAAGGACGCCCTAACCAATCCCGGCAGGAGGTGACGCTCAGGCACGGCGCGAAAGGACGCCCCGGCACGGTGCGAAAGGACGCTAACCGATCCCCGGCAGGAGGGCGACGCCCCGGCACGGCGCGAAAGGACGCCCCTAACCAAGCCCCGGCAGGAGGGTGACGCTCAGGCCTCCGGGGGTAGGGGAACACGATGGCGTGGGGACGCCGGAAGGTGGTGGGGTGGGGGGTGGGGGGGGAATGGTCACTTTGGTAGCTACCCCGGTGGGTAGTGGGAGGTCCCCTCGGCGGCTGCCTGGCTGGCTGCCCGCCCGGCTGGCTGCCCGGCCGACAAATTCAACGTATAGAATTTTTCGACGTCATTTCTGGCGCTAATTCTTGATCATGGTTGCGAATTTTTTTGGTCCCGTCACTGTCGCCAATACCTACTACTGTATAGTATGTGTAAGTGATGTACAGTCGCGATATGAAGTGATGTCGCCGCTCTCAAAATGTTTCGTACGGGAGCATTTGAAGGTAACGGAAGTGATGTGTATTTATTGTTTATTATAATGTTCCCTTTTAATGATAATCTATAATACGTTGTGATGTAAAACATGGTAAAATAACGTAGTAGTACCTGAGTTACAATTATACATTCATTTGCTTTAAAAAATGCGACTGCGAATGTCATGTGTTGTCTTCAGTACTGAAGACAACCTTGAAATGATTTAGCTCACGTCGTGTGCTTATCTTTGCAAAACTGTTGTTATATGTTGTTTAGATTTAGGCTATATATATATATATATATATATATATATATATATATATATATATATATATATATATATATATATATATATATATATATATATATATATATATATATATATATATATATATATATATATATATATATATATATATATATATATATATATATATATATATATATATATATATATATATATATATATATATATATATATATATATATATATATATATATATATATATATATATATATATATATATATATATATATATATATATATATATATATATATATATATATATATATATATATATATATATATATATATATTCTGGGTCATTCCATGAACTGCCTTCTGCAGTTATTAATACACACGCACAGTATGACATGAAGCGAGTGGACGTTTACTGGCGTTACTTTGCGTTTTATTGATTAAAAAACGATCAAATAATAAGGTTTCACATTAAACACCTTTTATTCACTATGATGGCTTCTTATCATAAGCATGGGCACTGAAATATAGTAACATTGCTCAGTAACGATGATGAATGAATAATGCCTTCATAGGTAGGGTTACCATAATTATCTGAACTATTAAAATTCCGGACGCCTCTACGAACACTCAACCATAGCCTAATGTTTGACAACGCTGGGATTATCCTACCCACCAGCACCACCACCTCCATTTCAAAGCTATATATTCTTATTTCCCCACCTTCCTCGATTATTCTATGGCACTTATAAGCTGTGGACATGTTCCACTGATCACCTCCAAGCGTTAGAAGTCTACATGAAGCTTTTGTCATCGTTATATTGACCAAGAAAGGCAATCATGTTTGCGATCGGCGGCAAGAGTGAGTTACAAAACACGACTATTCTGAAGCTATTTATTTTATTTTCCATCTCCGACTATCCCTCGGTAGTTATAGGCTGTGGGCATCTTCCCTTGATCACTATCATGCATTAGAAGTCCACGGAAAGCTTTTGTTATCGTTATGTTGACCACGAAAGGCAAAGAGTGAGTCAGGGCTGAATAATAGGTATGGTGCGCGGACGATGACGTCATCATACGAGTATAAATTAAATAAATTACGACATCCTAGCTTAGGATATCGACTAAGTATGCATGTCCTATATAGTGTGCATATGTTAGATTTAGTGTTGTCAACAATGATCATGAAAAGATAATTTTACTTTCTGTTTGAGTAATATGTTGATATTTGGACTTCATTTGACTTGTTCCTTGCTGAACGAAAACACTTTGTGTCAAAATATTTCGACAACCCTTCGTAAGACACCATTGAATATTTATTTTCTATTTTTTTTCTAGCTTCTAAAATATATTAAGTTAAATTATGATGAAGATACAGGACAATAATGGTACTCTTGAAAATATATAACGATACTTGCGTGATCGAAAATAAACGTACACGGCGACATCACTTCATATCGCGACTGTACAGGAACTATCATGTGTAGGTTAAAGAGCCTCAAGCAGCTTTCTTATTTTATTATGTTCTTATGGTCATATTTTGAAAATACCATTTTGCGTTAGTTTTTTGTCTGATAAGTGTTTGCTTCGAGATAGATTTTTCTTGTTGCAATTTTTTTTTTTGCGGTTTCTATAGTTTTCCACAAGAAAAAAACCTTCGCCGTACTAATACATGGAATATTTTGCAGTTTTTCCAACTCTCCTTTTGAAAATACAGTAGTTCCGCCACGCTTAGAATATTGCAAAACTGTCTGGGATCAACACACTCACAATAATATTAATGAGCTAGAGGCTATACAGAATAAAGCAGCTAGATGAATCAGACATGATTACAAACATCCTGCATCTTACTGAAACAGGACATTTAATTAGACTGCTTTTTACACATGTTTGCTTTACTCTTCTTCAAGTTATGTCCTTGTGTAAGACAGGTATAAACCAATTTATATGGCCTGGTATTATGTAACTTTTATAAGTGACTGTACTTGTCTATTTGTTGTGTAATTTTCTTTAGTATTCTCATTCCAATATTGCATGAGACTATTGCTTTGTATTACTGTCCGATTATCTTTCTTTACTTTGTGTATTATTATGAGACCAATATTTCTTTATCATATTTACTTTTGCTTGTGTGTCTGTGTTCATGCATTTTCTATTATGCACAATGCATGCCATGTATCTATATGGCTGCATATATTTGTTGTATATAATTTTCTAGACAAATACAACTGAACTTCACCTTTATAGCATTGTTTCTTTGTCCAAAATACACTATTTAACTGATGAGTTTCATCAGCCGTCATCAACCGGAACCCACACCCTTCCGGACGAACTACAGGCAAATAAAACGGGCGAACAACGCGGAGAAGGAGAGAAGACGGGTGACGGGCAGGCGAGCGGTGCTCCGTCGCTCCGCGCCCTGCAGAAGAGGTGGTAGGTACCGGTACCAGTACCGGTACTGACGGTACCAACTAAACGGTACAGTATCGGTACCAGATTGCTCGGTACCGGTACCAGTTGCTCGGATTTATTTATTGGATTTATTGATAATTCTTCATGTCCGATATTTTTTTAGGTTGCTAATAAATGATGTTATTGTTATTAGACTATGATCGTGTAAATCCATAATAACTATACATGCTATTTTTTTTATCGAAAAAATAAATATTCACTTCATTCAGAGAGAGAGAGAGAGAGAGAGATCACCACTCAGTGAGTGGATATCCCGGTGATATGGGTACTCGACTACTCGATCATAGTTTAATAACAATAAAAATATTTAATAGCAACCTAAAAAAGAAAAAGAATCGGACATGAAGAATTATCCAGTAACTCCAATAAATAAATAAAATAATAAAATAATGGAAACGGGAGCTGTGATGGAAACAGAAAGCAGGACAAAATGGTGGGAACTTGGGGAGACGGTCAGCGGGGCAGTGACTCAGCGTCTACACACAGGGCCCATATCACATGGAGGCGGGCGGAAGCCGCGCGTCACTAAGATCAAACGGTACCGGTACAATCAGCAATGCCTCCTGAGCGCTGGCCGAGGCAGTCACTGCCGGGTAAACGGCGGAGTAACGGACTCAGGCCTCGCGAGCGCTGGCCGAGGCCAGCGGGCAATCGGCGAGGGTAGGTCGCTCGCCCTTGATGGTTCGCATTGCCTCTTGAGCGCTGGCAAAGGCAGTAATTGACGGGTAAACGGAGGGAGTAACGGAGTCAGGCCTCGCGAGCGCTGGCCGAGCCAGCGGGTAATCGGCGGGGGAGGTAGCTCGCCCTTAATGGTTCGCTTTGCCTCTTGAGCGCTGGCCGAGGCTGTCACTGACGGGTAAACTGCGGGAGTAACGGACTCAGGCCATGCGAGCGCTGGCCGCGAGGCCAGCGGGTAATCGACGGGGGTAGGTCGCTCGCCCTTAATGGTTCACTTTGCCTCCTGAGCGCTGGCCGAGGCTGTCACTGACGGGTAAACGGCTGGAGTAACGGACAAGTCAAGGAGACACTGGCCCTTCATACGACATACAATTTGCTGTGTGGCGGGTAAACTTTGCGTCTTGAGCGCTGGACGAGGCCCTCAGTCATGAATCTTGTGGAGGGTAAACGGGGGGGGGGGGGGGTAACGCGCCAGCAATTGATGGCTCGTTTTGCATCGTGAGCGCTGGACGAGGCAAGCGGGTAATCAGCGGGGGTATCTCGCTCGCACTTAATAATGGTTCGTTTTGCCTCGCGAGCACTGGCCGAGGCCAGCGGGGAATCGGCGGGGGTAGGTCCCTCGCTCTTAATGGTTAGCTTTGCCTCCTGAGCGCTGGCCGAGGCAGTCACTGACGGGTAAAAGGCAGGAGTAACGGACTAAGGCCTCGCGAGCGCTGGCCGAGGCCAGCGGGTAATCGGCGGGGGTAGGTCGCTCGCCCTTAACGGTTCGCTTTGCCTCCTAAGCACTGGCCGAGGCAGTAACTGACGGGTAAACGGATGGAGTAACGGACTCAGGCCTCGCGAGCGCTGGCGGTTAATCGGCGGGGGTAGGTCGCTCGTCCCTAATGGTTCGCTTTGCCTCTTAAGCGATGGCCGAGGCAGTAACTGACGGGTAAACTGCGGGAGTAACGGACTCAGGCCTCGCGAGCACTGGCCGAGGCCAGCGGGTAATCGGCGGGGATAGGTCGCTCGCCCTTAATGGTTCGCTTTGCCTCCTAAGCGCTGGCCGAGGCAGTAACTAACGGGTAAACGGAGGGAGTAACGGACTCAGGCCTCGCGAGCGCTGGCGGTTAATCGGCGGGGGTAGGTCGCTCGTCCCTAATGGTTCGCTTTGCCTCTTAAGCGATGGCCGAGGCAATAACTGACGGGTAAACGGCGGGAGTAACGGACTCAGTTCTCGCGAGCGCTGGCCGAGGCCAGCGGGTAATCGGCGGGGGTAGGTCTCTCGCCCGTAATGGTTCGTTTGCCTCTTAAGCGATTGCCGAGGCAGTAACTGCTGTCAAAGCTGTTGCCACCGACACCGTGACCGGTGTAACTCATCCCACTACGTAAGTAAACTGCTCTGTGAGCACGTATTTAACTTTAAGATTCGAAAACAATTGGTCAATAATCATACTGATTATACCCATACGTAATGTTCTATTTGATTTTATATCTAGAGCTCCAGCTGGCGATGTGCCCTCTGTGATGCTCGCTAACCCTTCAGACAAGGCTGACAATGAGGAGGGCCGCTCTAGGGAGACAGAGTTTCCTGGTGCCCGATGCCCCCTCTAAACCACAAGGGAAGCAAGCTGATGTCAGTGAGGAAGAGTAAGTAGAGGCAACTTATGTAAAGCGGGTATCATGAACATAGCTGTGTGTAATGAACAAAGCAACGTGCAGTTGTTCAGGCCTAGGAGAAGTGTCATTTTCAGAAGCGTCGTGTCATCTGGAAGCGACTTTCCAGGCAATGTCAGCGTGATGACATCCTTGGGAACCGCCAATATGTTAGCTGTACTCCATATTGACACTGAGGATATGGCAGAGGCAATGCCATTAGACACCGCAAAAAAATTCAAAGACATTACAAGCGCCATGAAAACGTGTAATAGGAGTAGGAGGACGGATTCCGTGATGGCACTGTGGGAGGAGGTTCGAGAATACATGGTCGAAAGGGACTCCCGCTACGCCCCCTGGTCGGCTGAAAAACTTAGAAATAAACATAAATATATCAAAAGTGCAAAGGCGTCCCTGAAAAAAAAAATGTAACCTCCCACAAGGTCCAAAGTGAGTTGTAGCCTAGATTCAAGTATAGGCATAAGTTGATTTGTTTAAGGTATTAGTCTGGATTAAGTGTGTAATATAAAATAAATAAAAAATATATTGTTTGCATATGAAAATGTTAAAATAATTGTAACATGTGCCTCATGTAACCTCCTACAAGGACCAATGTGTACTAGAGCCTAGATTTAGGTGTAGCCATGATAATGAGTAAGGTTAACCTAATTGTTTAATAAATATAGCATAATATATTTGTTTCAGTTTCCTCATTGTCCATTCTCTTAATTCATCTCATCTCATCATCATGCTAACCAAACTTTTCTATCTACAGGGAATGGCACGGCTCTGGGGCTTTTCCCCACCTTGTGTGTTGCTCGAGATATGGAAAATATATCCTGTAACCCTGAAACCTTCGGGGAGTTTTAGCCACAAGCATGCTTACCAGTTAGCAGCCCGCTTATTTTGACGATCCTGTGCTGGGCTCAACAGCGCAGGGTACGTCTTACAGTCAAACCTTTCTCTCAACAGGCTTCTTTCCCCACCAAGGAAGGGGCGCCCTGTACCTTCAGCTCTTTCGATGTGTGTAAGGGTATCAAATACTCTTCCAAATAATGCTTGTGGTTCCGTCACGCAACCTGACGACGTAAACCTCAACCACGAACCTTGTACACTCTTTGTGTATCATTTGCTAAAACATTCTCGGTTTCCATGGCCATCCTTATTACTTGTAGGGACGGCCACACTACCTAAAAATAGAATGCGCTGGCGGCCAACGAGATTCAGCATAATGGAACTCGTGCTTGCTACTTAGGTAAGCATGATATGGCCGAATGGCCACACAATGGGGCGTAGGTAATGATATTGAATATCACATTATGCTCCTTATAAAGCATTTGAATTGTTCATTTTAGCAACAGAGAAACAAGGAGGGCAGGAGGGTCAGGAAAAGTACCTACCGTAATACACATACCCTTACACACATTGGGGTGAAAACTATAAATGTAAAAAATGTGGGAAAATATTCACCCAGAAGAGTACCATTGATGCACACACCCTTACACACATTGCTGTAAAAAACAAAGATTATAAGGAGCGTCGGAATTCACCCGGAAGAGTATTTACACTACCTACACTTACACACATTGGGGTAAAAAAAACTATGAATGTAATAAAATGTAGGAAAACATTGACCCAGAAGAGTACTCTTGATGCACACACCTACACACACTGTTGTAAAGAACAATGCTTGTTAAGTGCGTAGGAGTTCATCCGGAAGAGTATTTACCCTACGTACATAAACAAAATATTCATGAATAAGCCCAGATTTTATGCCAACATGATCGAAGCGTTAAGGAGTTTTCGTCCAAATACCTTCTAACTCCGCCTCTTGGTAATGAAATTGTTCAAAATTTGTCTACAGACGGCTTCAATCGCTTTCAAACTTGATCCAGAATATAATGACGTTAACGTTAATTCTTAACATGAGCCCACAGGGCTCATGTTAAAATCGATGAACTATAGCGTGTTAATATATAGATAACAAAAGATTCATATGGGGTTATATGGATTTAAGACTTAGGTTTTAATGTGTTAATATGGAGAGAGAGAGAGAGATTTATATAGAAAGAATGAGAATTTTAAGATTTGCCACGTAGGCAACCAACCCTTTTCATTATTTATAGAATTATAATCATTAATCATATAATATCCTATACTTTAATTTAATACGTGCTTCATTTTATGAGTAAGTACTAAATAAAATCTGACATTCAAGAGAGAGAGAGAGAGAGGCCGCGCTCGCCCATGAGCCGGCTCAAAGCAACTTGCCGTCTCACCGCTTGTTTCGCCAGCTAAGCTGCGTTTGCGCCCACGGAGGCAGCGAAGGAATTACGCTGGGGGCGACACAGAAGGACGACTATCCTCTTCTTTCGGTGCGTGCGCTGACGATGCTGGTCCAGTCCCCCTCGACCTATCGCTGCGAGGCTGGATTCTCAGCAATGATGGCACTGAAAACAAAGGCACGCAGTAGACTTATGGTTGAGAATGACCTGAGGTGTTGCCTGTCGAACACTGCTCCTCGTTTGATGTAGTTATGGCTGCAAAACAATGTCAGTCCTCCCACTGATTGAAGAAGTAGGTTTTATTTTATGTGTGTTAGTTCCATGGATTTTGAAATAGCACTTGTAGGAGATCTGTGGCATTTTTCAAGGTCTTTTATTTGTAATATTTTTTTTTTATAAATCAGGATCTTCACATAGTTTTGTTTTACCTTACCTTTACATAAAGGTAACCATTACAAAAGTTATTATAGGGGTCACGGTAATACCCTGGAAAGTCTCAGGGGGTCAAACAATGAAAAAGGTTAAGAACCACTGCCCTATCTGGTAGTAGTAGTAGTCGTACTAGTAGTAGTAGTAGTACTAGTAGTAGTAGAAGTAGTAGCGGCACCACTTCATGGGAGTCAACGCCACAACACTAGCCAAATCTGGCAGTAATAGTAGTAGTAAAAGTAGTAGTCATAGTAGTAGTAACCACCATACCACCATCCTAATGAATGAGACGGGATCTGGACTTAACAGCTAAGGTAGTGGACGTAAGCTCTCACTCGGTATCTCAAGATATGTCCCTAAGTGTTAACCGTTTTTATGTGTAATTTTTAAGGTGGCGAGTGTTAAGTGTTATGTTTAAGGCGCGAACTGTTATCTCACTTTTCACAGGGCCGGCGTTACCGTTGTCCTATTTCACAATTTTTTTTTTCAACAAAGGAGACAGCTCAAGGGCACACAAAAAAAAACAATAAAAAAAGCCCGCTACTCGCTGCTTACAAAAAGAAACCAAAGAGGTGGCCGAAAGGAAGATCAAATACGGGAGGAGAGGTGTCCTGATACCCTCCTCTTGAAAGAGTTCAAGTCGTAGGCAGGAGGAAATACAGATGAAGGAAGATTGTTCCAGAGTTTACCAGCGTCAGGGATGAAAGAGTGAAGATGCTGGTTAACTCTTGCATAAGGGGTTTGGACAGTATAGGGATGAGCATGAGTAGAAAGTCGAGTGCAGCGGGGCCGCGGGAGGGGGGGAGGCATGCAGTTAGCAAGTTCAGAAGAGCTGTCAGCGTGGAAATATCGATAGAAGATAGAAAGAGGCAACATTGCGTCGGAATTTAAGAGGTGAAGACTATCAGTATGAGGAGGAGAGCTGATGAGACGAAGAGCCTTAGCCTCCACTCTGTCCAGAAGAGCTGTGAGTGGAGCCCCCCACATGAGATGCATACTCCATACGAGGGCGGACAAGGCCCCTGTATATGGACAGCAACTGTGCAGTGGAGAAGAACTGGCGGAGACGGTACAGAACGCCCAGCCTCGAGGAAGCTGATTTAGTAAGAGATGAGATATGAAGTTTCCAATTGAGATTTTGAGTTAAGGATAGACCGAGGATGTTTAGTGTTGAGGAAGGTGATAGTTGGGTGTTGTCAAAGAATAGGGGATAGTTGTTTGGAAGATAGTGTCGAGTGGATAGGTGGAGAAACTGTGTTTTTGAGGCGTTGAAGGACACCAGGTTCTTCTTGCCCCAATCGGAAATAATAGTAAGGTCTGAGGCTAAGCGTTCTGCAGCCTCCAGCCTTGAGTCGTTAAGTTCCTGAAGGGTGGGTCTTCTATTAAAAGAAGTTGAATAATGCAGAGTGGAATCATCGGCGTAGGAATGGATAGGACAGTTCGTTTTGGAAAGAAGATCATCAATGAACAACAGAAAAAGAGTGGGAGATAGGACAGAACCCTGTAGGACACCACTGTTAATAAATTTAGGGGAAGAACAGTGACCGTCTACCACAGCAGAAATAGAACGGTCAGAAAGGAAACTGGAGATAAAGGTACAGAGAGAAGGATATGAACCGTAGGAGGGTAGTTTAGAAAGCAAAGATTTGTGCCAGACCCTATCAAAAGCTTTTGATATGTCCAGCGCAATAGCAAAAGTTTCACCGAAACGGCTAAGAGAGGATGACCAAGAGTCAGTTAAGAAGGCTAGGAGATCACCAGTAGAACGCCGCTTGCGGAACCCATACTACCGATCGGAAAGAAGGTCCGAAGTGGAAAGGTGCTTTTGAATCTTCCGGTTAAGGATTGATTCAAAAGCTTTAGATAGACAAGAAAGTAAAGCAATAGGACGGTAGTTTGAGGGATTGGAGCGGTCACCCTTCTTAGGTACAGGCTGTATGAAGGCATACTTCCAGCAAGAAGGAAAGGTAGATGTTGACAGGCAGAGGCGAAAGAGTTTGACCAGGCAGGGTGACAGCACGGAGGCACAGTTTTTAAGGACAATAGGAGGCACTCCATCAGGTCCATAAGCATTATGAGGATTGACGCCAGAGGGCATAGAAAACATCATTTGAAGAATCTTTATAACAGGCATAAAGGAGTCAGAGGGGGGGTGAGTAGGAGGAATATGCCCAGAATCGTCCAGAGTGGAGTTTTTAGAAAAAGTTTGAGAGAAGAGTTCAGCCTTAGAGATAGATGAAACGGCAGTGTTGCCGTCAGGACTGAGGAGTGGAGGGAAAGATGAAGAAGTGAAGTTGGAGGAGATGTTTTGGCTAGATGCCAGAAGTCACAGGAAGAGTTAGAAAGCAAGGTTTTGACATTTTCTATTAATGAAAGAATTTTTGGTTAGTCGGAGAATAGATTTGGCACGATTTCGGGCAGAAATGTAAAGTTCATAATTAGCATTAGTTTGAAGGCTCTGGTACCTTTTGTGAGCTACCTCTCTATCATTGACAGCACGAGAACAAGCGTGATTAAACCAAGGCTTTTTAGCGTGAGGAGTAGAGAAAGAACGAGGAATGTATGCCTCCATTCCAGACAAAAACACATCTGTGATGCGCTGAGCACACACAGAGGGGTCTCTATCCTGGAAGCAATAATCATTCCACGGGAAATCGGAAAAGTATATCCTCAGGTCGTCCCACCGAGCTGAAGCAAAATGCCAGAAGCATCGCCTCTTCGGTGGGTCCAGAGGGTGTACAGGAGCGATAGGACAGGATGCATAAATAAGATTGTGATCGGAGGAGCCCAACGGAGATAACAGTTTGACAGAATAAGCAGAAGGGTTTGAGGTAAGGAAGAGGTCTAGAATGTTGGGCCGATCTCCAAGACGGTCGAGAATACGTGTAGGGTGCTGGACCAACTGCTCTAGGTCGTTGAGGATAGCAATGTTGTAGGCTTGTTCACCAGGATGGTCAGTGAAAGAGGATGAAAGCCAAAGCTGGTGGTGAACATTGAAATCTCCTAGGATGGAGATTTCAGCGAAGGGAGAGTGGGTCAAGATGTGCTCCACTTTAGAATTCAAATAGTCAAAGAATTTTACATAGTTGGTAGAGTTAGGTGAGAGATAAACAGCACAGATGTATTTAGTAATAGAATGACAGTGAAGTCTTAACCAGATGGTGGAAAATTCAGAAGAGTCAAGGTCGTGGGCACGAGAGCAAGTGATGTCATTGCGCACGTAGGCCCAACATCCAGCTTTGGATTGAAATTTAGGATAGAGATAGTAGGAGGAACAGAGTAGAGATTGCTGTCAGTAGCCTCAGAAACCTGTGTTTGGTAAGGAAGAGAAGGTGAGGTTTAGAGGAGAGATGATGTTCCACAGAATGAAAATTAGAGCGAAGACCGCGAATGTTGCAGAAATTGAGAAGAAAGAGGTTCGAGGAGTTATCAAGACACCTCTCAGGTCGGCAACCAGAAGGGAGTCCTCCTGGGGAATTTGTGGTACCCCCCCCAGGCGGGGACTCCGAGGCTTGGTGTATGTGAGCCATTTGAAATTTTAATTTTGGGAAAAGGTGTATATGTTGTGTGAATGTAGTGTGGTGTGGATAAAGAGAGGATCTGTCTTTAGAGCATGCTGAACTACTCTCCGGTGTTGGTGAGACAATAGGGAAACAGTTAGTGAGGACATGGGAAGGGTCTTTGGAGGGCTTCAGCTCCTTCTCACCTCCCATATATACCTCACCGGGGTGGCTTGCGCCCGTTCGGTAGGTATCTTCCTACCTACTCAGCCAAAGTTGATTGTAGTAGGTGAGATAACACAATAGCCTTTATAGTTGAGTGTGGTAGATGCTGTTTTGGCCGAGCAAAGCCGTTAAGTTCACTTTGAGTTCACTTAATTCACTCTGTCTATGGTATATTAAAAGCGTGATGAGTTTTAACTATATTAACAGTTTTACACAATAGTTACAAAGTTTATGTGAGCTGTCGCACACACCTCGAGCAGTGTGATCTACTCGTGACCGCTGCCCACTGTCTGGGGGGACGGAATAATCCGATGCCAAGGCTTTTTGATTCAGCACCGTTCCCACGGCAAGGAGCACGCCGTAAGCACGACCTAGCACCTACGTGTTATTAAACATCCTGTGGCGCGACACTGACATGGTGTTGCGACATACAGTCTACATCCACATGTACATTATAATATATACATTACATAAGATACAATAAATACTTATGCGAGGCTCCATTAACAAGGTTCGGATCCTTCTCCAGGCTGGAGGTTACGTCACGCAAACTGATGGCGAAACCTCCGTCTAAGTCTTGTATTTGGTTCGCACAAGTTGCCCTGTTGACTTGTTTAAACATCCTCTATAATGATACCGTACGAGGAAATTCAATAATTTGCTTGCTGACCTCAGTCCAGTTCCCTATGTTGCTGACCTTCAGTCCAGCGAGACTTTTAAAGTTTCGGCCGTAAAGGAACATTTTGGGTGCTCAGCTCAGTCCGTGCTCCTTATCTGCTCAGTTTAGCATCGATTTTCTCAGTTTTGTCAGATAGGGAACAAACTGAGCAATTTTCAGTTTTCAGACAGATTAGTTTTTCCGCAAAACTGAGCACCCAAATATATTCCCTATCTCCATAGGCCCCATGTTATAAATGCTGATCATTTTCCAGTACGGCCGCTTGCTCTTCTATTAAAATGGGCAGAGTGGTTAGCGTGACGGCCCCGCGTTCAGATGTTCCGGGAGGACGCAGGTTCGAATCCTGGCCGCCGATTGGCAAATATCGTATCTTCTAGGTTTCAGTAGTAAATTTAATATTTTTGTATATATATATATATATATATATATATATATATATATATATATATATATATATATATATATATATATATATATATATATATATATATATATATATATATATATATATATATATATATATATATATATATATATATTTTTTTTAATTGGAGGCAGGTGGGAGGGAGGCATATCCCAACAAGGCAAGTGGGAGGAGGCAGATCGCAATAATTCAAGTGGGAGGGATGCTAGAGAGGCAGTGCCGCAACTGAATGGAACAATTTCAAAGAAACAAGAATATAGCTTTAGTCTGAATAGACATCCAACGTTGTAGTAAATAAAACACATATATGACTTTTTTTCACCAGCTTGCTCATTTTCTTCCTTATTTTTCTGGAGTTATTGATTTCTCTATTTAAAATCCTAATCCTAAAAAAACAGTCTACATCTTACAAAATATGTAATTACATCTAATGGTAAATTCATAATTTCATTAATATCTTTTGACAGCTTTTGAATTATATTCCTACCGGGCTTTAGTTCCTCTTCTCCATGGTAAGATACAAACATGTCCTCCAATTGTTATAGCTGTGGAAAAATGTATTGCTTTGTACCATAAGGTTTCCTCTACTTAAGGTCCTTATGGTCTGTTCTTATGGTCCGTGAGTGGGCAAGCTCACTAATGAATGCGAAGATGAATTCACGGGAAAAGTTGGCTGGAGATTAGCATTTGGTTAAATAAGTCTGGTTAGAACCAGCACCCATAGCGGGGACAGGTTATATTAGGTTCGAACTCGTCGCTTTCGCTTTCGTCGCGTGATTTATGTTTCCTCGTATTATTTATGATATAGAGCAAGCTCTATGGTGAAGCTTGCTGGGAGCTGCTGGGAGTGGCTATCATTATTTTTAAAAAAATAAGAAAAATATGTTTTTGGTCGTGCAACTCACGCCTTCCTACGGTTAGAGATACATCTTGAACAGGTGCACTTGGCGAAGAGGAAGAGCACGCGGAAAAAAAATGGAACTTGACTAAGAGAAATGTACAATTAGACTTTTGACTCAAGCAGAATTTGGTGCTCCGCATCAGGGCTGATGTAAGGCTGGCCGCTCAAAGTCCCGCTGACAGACACTGACGTGTGATGGAGTCTATGAGTCAAACTCAAATTGGGTCGAATAGTGTCCGGTGAATGGTCTGCAGGTCTTAACGTTTTTCTTACACAGACGCGAGGGAGCTTAATTTGAGATATATTTCCGACCTGTACTTACCTGCAACAGCGGCCGTCCTAAGTGGAGTTTTTAGAGAAAGTTTGAGAAACGAGTTCAGCCTTAGAGATAGATGAGACAGCGGTGCTGCCGTCAGGACTAAGGAGAGGAGGAAAAGATGAAGTGAAATTGGATATGTTTTTCGGTAGATGCCAGAAGTCACGGGAAGAATTAGAAAAAGCAAGGTTTTGGCATTTTCTATCAATGAAGGAGTTTGTTGTAAGTCGGAGACTAGATTTGGCACGATTCCGGGCAGAAATGTAAAGATTATGGTTAGCAGGGTTCGAAGGCTGTGGTACTTTTATGATCTACCTCTCTATCTTTGACAACACGAGAACAAGCGTGACTAAGCCAAGACTTTTAGCATGAGTAGAGATTGCTGTCAGTAGCCTCAGAACCTGTATTTCGGTGAGGAAAAGAAGGTGATGTAGTGAAAAATCTTTACATCTAGATATTTTCGACCCCATACATAAACCGCGCATTTCACCAATTGACGAATTTAGGTTAGGATAGGTTAAGTGTAACAGAAAAAAAAATATGGTTATTTTTTTAGCTTGTTTATTTACCATTAATATAAACTCTTTTAAAGCCGAATTGTTGACATATGGAGAAAAAGCTCATTTTTATTTTTCCTTTCATTTATAACAATAAAGAAAAATAAATAAAGGACAAATTGTCAAAATTTTCATTATTCACACAACATTCACTGAATTCCATGAATCTACTAATTTAATGTAATAAATTACTGCAAACTTCTACTATAGGGGATACTTTTGACATCCCTCTACATCATGTATGAAATGCTGATGAAAAATCATATTACTCTTTATCTATCATCCAAATAGGTATACTTATGAATATTAACTACTGAAGCAAAGAATATGTATTTTGTAAATGTTCAAATCAATTACATTACTGCTATCAATTTTCAATAATAATAATAATAATAATAATAATAATAATAATAATAATAATAAATAATATTAATAATATTAATGAAATATTAGTCTTTGTATCATTATTTTAAATAATATAATTCTGGTGACACAAAATAAAATGCTCATGTCCCATGTCCCCCCCAAAAAAAAGAATGTTAAGAGGAATAAAATATTGATTTGCTCAATTACAGTAGATTACGTGCTACATTAAAAGCTTGTGGAGTTTTGCACGATGTTCCATTATATTTGCTACATTTGAAAACAGACACCCGGACAGTGTCCTTGTTTATAAAATATAATGTAGCACGCTCGATGTTTTGGCGAAATCTAATGGAGCACCATTAGAATGAGGGCTACGACCGTGAACATGGACCTTTTTGTGGTGTCTATATAGGTGTCACGGCCGAAATGCTGCATTTCTCACTAAACCTGGGGCACGTGTCCTAGGTTTAGACTCCAACTAATCGAACGTGACCAAAAATAGTGTGACAACCGTCAACTTGGTCTAGGTTAAGTCTGTCGCGAGACAGATTAGTTTTACCCTACTGTTGGCAGTTGTGTCGTTGATACAGCAGTCCTGCTCAGTACGAGTGGAACGGCAGGTCCGGACATATGGTTCCGCTCTTGGTCGATCGGTCAGTGCAGCGAGGCTACGTCCGTGGGATTATGCCTGAAAGCCTCTAAGACAGAATCCCGGCTGGATGACCTGCATTGGGATGGTCACCATTGAATTTTCGAGAGATGCCCTCCCCGCTCGTTCGCGGGCGGGGCTAGAAGATGGACCCATGCAGAGGGAACTCGGGAGTGCCTCGACAAACAGGTTCAGCCTCTCCCCATCCTAGTAGAGAACACCCAGATGTTGATGTGCCGTACCGAATTGTTCGCAGACGACTTACGTACAGGTCAGGGTGTTGTTGGCGGTAGAGCAGCATCCTTACTGCGACCGTTAAGACCTCCCTAACAAGCTGGAGGTTTCGTCACGCAACCTGATAGTGAAATCCTCCGGACACGAGCCTTTAATTTGCTTCTCCGCCGAGATCACTGCTTCGACCAACGAGAAGGCGCCTGCCTCCTCCTCGTATGGTGGTGGGTGATCCGACGTCATTTATTAACTTGTGTGCTGGCTACTACTACAAGCTGGGTATGTTCCCTACAAGTTATGTGAGAATTTGGTAAGACTTTTCGAATTGCAGCACAAGTCAAGGAGACGCTGGCCCTTCGTACGACATACAATTTGCCGTGTGGCGGGTAAACTTTGGCTCGTGAGTGCTGGACGAGTCATGCACCGTGTGGTGGGTAAGCGGCGGGGGTGGCTCGCTCGCTCACCCGCTTGTCGGTACGTGTGAGATCGTGTGCCGGGTAAACGCTTTACCTCTTGAGCGCTGGACAAGGCAGTCACTGACTGATCGAGTGGCGGGTGAACGGCGGGAGTAACGGACTCGCACCTAATGCCTCTTGAGCGCTGGACGAGGCATAGTCAGTGATCGAGTGGAAGGAGTAACGGACTCACACCTAATGACTCGTGGGCACTGGACTAGTGAAGCGGGTAATCGGCGGGGTTAGCTCTCTCGCCCGCCCGTTCGCTTGTTGGTGCGTGTGAGACTGTGTGTGTGCCAGGTAAACGGCGGGTGTAGCTCGCTCGCCCCTAATGGGTCGCTTTGCCTCGTGCGTGAGCGAGCGCTGGACGAGGCCTCCATGCACCGGGTGGCGGCAGGTAAACGGCGGGGGTAGCTGGAGCAACTATGACTCTCTTAAGTGAGCCATAGGGTACTAAGTTGTCCCCCTCCTCGTGGGCCCGGTGGGCATAGAATGTTGGGTGTTTCCCGCCACATCCGTCGTCGCCCAGGCTACGACCCTCGTTCTACGGCAGAGTGACACCACTTTGCTGACCTGTCGCCGACACAGGTCAGATTGAACAACTCATTCAAGACAAGAAGCTTTTTCTCCTGCTCGACTTGTTCAACCAACATGTCGGGCTCCGGTGATGATGGGCGCCCTGAAATCGACACTGGACGGACCTACCCCATCAACCTGTTGTTGGTGCAGCAAGCCCTGGAGGCAGACAAACGCGCCCCCCGCTCCCTTTTCGTGGCCTTCTTCGACTATAAGTAGGCCTTAGACTCAGTGGGCCACCCCGCCATAGTCGGAGCTGCTAGGCGGTGAGGGCTAGGGGAGCAGTTTGCCAAATACATCAAGGGCATATATGACAAAGCTCAGACTAAGCTGGATGACACCTGACAGGTGCGACTTGAACGTGGTGTGATGCAGGGGGACCCTCTGTCACCCCTGCTTTTCAACACCACACTGGACCAGGTGCTGTCTTCCCAGCCCCAGAACGTCGCAGTAGAGCTGGGTGGCCGCACCCACGGATACCTATCTCTTGCTGACGACGTCGTGCTGTTGGCCTCCACCAAAATAGGCCTGGAAACAAGCATGCGTGCATTAACATCTGCAATTGCTTTATCATTATCGTCGGCGCCATATGACCGCGCAGTTGCGCCGCCTAGCAAAGAACGCCCCAATAATCAATCAAACATCGATAGAAGATAGAAAGAGAGGCAACATTTAAGATGTAGAAGACTACAAGTAAGAGGAGGAGAGCTGATGAGACGAAGATCCTTAGACTCCACTCTGTCCAAGAGAGTTGTGAGTGGATCCCCACACGCAGAGATGCATGCTCTATAGAAAGGGCGGACAGGGCCCCTGTAAATGGATAGCAACTGTGCGGGGAGAAGAACTAGCGGAGACGATACCGAACGGCCAGCCTCGCGGAAGCTGAGTTAGTCCGAGAAGAGATATGAAGTTGCTAGCTGAGATTTTGAGAGAATTACGGATAGACCGAGGAGGTGTAGTGTGGCAGCAGGGGATAGCTGAGTGGTGTCAAAAATATGGGATAGTTGTTTGGAAGATTGTGTCAGTGGATAGGTGGATAAACTGTTTTTGAGGCGTTGAATGACACCAAGTTCTTCTTGCCCCAATCGGAAATAATGGTAAGGTCTGAGGCTAAGCATTCAGCCGCCTCCAGCCTGGAATCATTTAGTTCCTGTTGGGTGGGTCTTCTATTAAAAGAAGTTGAGTAATGCAGAGTAGAGTCATCCGCGTAAGAATGGATAGGACAGTTCGTTTTGGAAAGTTCATCAATGAACAACAGAAAGAGAGGGAGATAGGACAGAACCCTGCGGAACACCACTATTAATAGGTTTAGGGGAAGAACAGTGACAGTCTACCACAGCAGAAATAGAACGGTCAGAGAGGAAACTTGAGATAAAGGTACAGAGAGAAGGATAGGAGGGTAGTTTGGAAAGCAAAGATTTGTGCCAGACCCTATCAAAGGCTTTTGATATGTCCAGCGCAATAACAAATGTTTCACCGGAATGGTTAAGATAAGATGACCAAGAGTCAGTTAGGAAGGCAGGGAGATCACCAGTAAAACGCCCCTTGCGGAACCCATACTGGCGATCAGATTGAAGGTCAGAAGTGGAAAGGTGCTTTTGAATCTTCCGGTTAAGGATTGATTCAAAAGCTTTAGATAGACAAAAAAGCAAAGCTATAGGACGGTAGTTTGAGGGATTGGAACGTTCACCCTTCTTAGGCACAGGCTGTATGAAGGCATACTTCCACTAGGAAAGAAAGGTAGATGTTGACAGGCAGAGGCGAAAGAGTTTGACCAGGCAGGTCGTCAGCACGGAAGCACATTTTCTAATTTTTTTTTTTTTTTTTTTTAAGTACAATAGGAGGCACTCCATCAGGTTCATAAGCATTCTGAGGATTGAGGCCAGAAAGGGCATAGAAAACATCACTCTTAAGAATCTTAATAACAGGCATAAAGGAGTCAGATGTGGTGATGTGTAGGAGGAATATGCCCAAAATCGTCCAAAGTGGAGTTTTTAGAGAAAGTTTGAAATAAGATTTCAGCCCTAGAGATAGATGAGACGGCGGTGCTGCCGTCAGGACTAAGGAGAGGAGGATAAGATAAATAAGTGAAATTGGAGATGTTTTTGGCTAGATACCAGAAGTCACGGGAAGAATTAGAAAAAAGCAAGATTTTGACATTTTCTATTAATGAAGGAGTTTTGGTAAATCGGAGAATAGATTTGGCCCGATTCGGGCAGAAATGTAAAGATCATGGTGAGCTGGAGTGAGAAGTCTCTGGTACCTTTTGTGATCTTCCTCCCTATCTTTGACAGCACGAGAACAAGCGTGATTAACCCAAGGCTTTTAGCATGAGTAGAGAGTGCTGTCAGTAGCCTCAGAACCTGTGTTTCAGTGAGGAAAAGAAGGTGAGTTTTAGAGGACGAGAGAGGGTGTCACACAGATTGATATATATATATATATATATATATATATATATATATATATATATATATATATATATATATATATATATATATATATATATATATATATATATATATATATATATATATATATATATATATATATATATATATATATATCTATATATATATATATATATATATATATATATATATATATATATATATATATATATATATATAGAGAGAGAGAGAGAGAGAGATATAAAAGAAACCTCTGTGTGAGCAAGTGTTTTCTAGCATGAATCTCATAAAAAAGAAAGTACGCTGGCGACTGAATGATACAATCAGCAGTCCTCCCTGAAGCGCAAAACGACATTAAGACATTGATCACCTCTCCAAAGATACTCATAAGCAGTAATTACATTAAAGCTTAGTAATATTTGTTCAGTCGTGGTAACAATCCATAAGGGATTAAGAATAGGTTGCTGACATCATATGAATTTCATAATTTCCATTCATAACCATGTATAATTTAAGCTGCGGCTCCAGCAGCACAGCTTTTCTTTCAAGTTTGAAGAAGGTGGCTCATCTCGAATTCTGCGTTGCCGACGTCTGTCCTAAGCAAAGGGTTTCTGGTTTCTAAACACCTTACTGCCTAAAAGTCCTATGTTCTATTAGTACAAAACCTGTCCAGTGACTGATACCCATGCTCCCCTACAACTCCTTGACTGGGCCGGGCCTGACTGCAACACTTTCATACTTGACAAGTTGACAGAGACCTAGTCATTGAATATTTTATATCCATTCTAAATTACCTATGCCACTCTTATGTTTCCATTATGTTATTATGACCCAAACACCTGCAGCATAGGAAAGTACCTAACTGAGGAATATGATGCAACGTAAGACGTATCACACATATTTATCATTAACAAATATAGCGAAACTATTATCTAGCCTGATAAAAACGAACCTGATCTAACCTAACTCTCCCCCAAACTCGCCTCCCGGCTGCCATAATAATTATGATGTGCTAGACTGCGCTCAAAACTTTCTTCTGTTCAACAGAACCTTTTGGTAGTTAGTGTAGTGCATTCACACAAGTAAAATAAATGCATAATTTCAGTATTAACTGCATATGGCAGCTGCTTTAATTTATATTTTAGCCACTAATAGACTTTGAAAGCTCAAATCCAAGGCTTGGGTGGTCTATGTCCATTACAGGTACAAATATCGACAATTAAACTATCTGACCTTAACCTTGCATTAGCTGCATGCATTCCATGCTGCCATTGGAAAGCTCAGACAAGCAGTGGCCCAACCAGCTCATGAAACAAGTGAATGAACACCTCCTAGTTTGCCCTTTCATATATGACACATTATAAGATGTGTACCATTACACTGGAGGCACCTACAACCCAAAGAAATCATCAGCACTGGTGTTTGCAATATAAACAATTAGTAAACATTGCCATCACCTACATTACTGATTATAACAGTATATGAATTTGACATATATGTGAAATAATATGTTTAGTATCAGCTTTTTACTGCTCATTGCTGGCAGCCTTCAACACTGCTCTCTTTTTGGTAAAATTCTAGTGTTTGCCCACACTCCCCCCTCTCCCCCATAATAAGCTTTGGGACCTGTGGGTATGTGGATTTTGGGTAGGGAACACAAAATGCGTTCCAATCACATTGTTTTTTGACTTGTGTGTGTGTGTGTGTGTGTGTGTGTGTGTGTGTGTGTGTGTGTGTGTGTGTGTGTGGAGGAAAAAAATACCCTAGATGTATTGAAAAATCCTTACATTTAGATATTTTCGACCCCATACAGAAACCGCGCATTTCACCGATAGGCGAATTTAGGTTGGGATAGGTTAGTTAAGTTTAGGTTATGTTACGTGAGATTATGTTATGAAATGTAATCCCAAGAGTAGCATATAGCCTTAAAAACTAGCTTACTACTCTACTTTTTTGTCCAGTCAAGCAACACTCTTATGTACATATAGAGAAAAACAAAAAGTACCTAATCTAACATAACATAACCGAAACTAAACTAACCTATCCTCATATAACCCCTGTGGGTGAAATGCGCAGTTTCCATATGGGTTAAAAAATCCCTAAATAGTATTGATTGTGATATTCGATAAATAATGCGCAGGGCACCTGTACAGGTGAAAAACATCCATATATAATGTAAGGATTTTCCCTACATCTCTGGTATTTTACGTCCCATCCCCATCTCAAAAACTATGTGATTGTGATGCATTTTGTGTCCCCCACCCGAAAACCACACATTCCTACAGGCCCCCAAGCTTGTTTTGGGGGAGAAGAGGGAGTATGAGTAAACACTAGAGTTTTACCCTCTTGTACAGTTTACTGACAGTTGCTACTCACAAAATAACACTTTATACTCCTCACTAAGAAATAAAAAAGGCCTCCGGTATTTTTGCCTTAATTGTATTATAAATATTTGTATTCTGGGTGATATTTGCCTCCCATACTGGTTTGTTCCAGTGGACTGCATGCTGTGTATCATTACACTGAAGGCACCTTCAACCCAAAGAAATCATCAGCAGTGGGAAGGTTGGCTGTTGGCAGGCGTTCTGGTCGGACGTGTGTTCCTGTGTGCTCTCTTCCCGCGTTGCTGTCCACCGAGTACTGGGCGGTGCCCCTGGGCACAGCTTGCGTAATTCACGAGTAAAACACGTGAATCCGGCTCGTGGATATGACGAATAAATCTGGTTCATATTACGAGATGATTACAAGTGCATGTGACACGTGATTTCCACGGGTAATAATTATCGCCTAAATCACGTGTAACATTCACGAGTATTTCACGTGAATATTGGGTGTTAATGTATATAGGATTTATTCGTCTTAATTAACAACACATTAATATTTTGCAGTATGTATTTATACGCATACTTTACAGTATAATCAACAAACAAATATAAGGCAAGGATTTTGATAAAAACTATAATGGTGAATTTTAAGGAAGCTGCGATATACTTGTATAAAACATTGCAATCATCAAACCTTACCACCCATTTCTGAGGTAGGGAGAGCACACACAGTAATATGAAAATCGGCTTGCTTGCAATTGCAACCGACTTGAAAGATATTGAAATTAAATAGGCGTAACTTATGCAGCTAGTAAAACATATTCATCTCTCAGTTAATCCTACTTTTGTCCGTCCTCTTGGTAACAAATACTGCATCAGTTGGTATCAAGCACATGGTGAACAAAAAGGTTTGGATACTGAGAAAATTGAATCCTAGTAAATATGATGAAACAATACCAATGGGAAGTATATTACTAGAAGCGATTTATAAAACTAGAAAAGAAAACAATGTTACAATAATCTTCTCTAGAAATACATGATATTGGATAGTATTCAATAATCAATTATCTTTGCAACATACATAGGCATGTTTGTTTTCTATTTTTACAACAAAAGAGCCGGATCAAGGGCAACAAAAACAGTGTATATGAAAAAGCCTGCTAATTGCCGCTCACACAACATAAAATAGTATAGATTGGCCAAAAGAGAGGTCAATTTCGGGTGGAGAGGTGTCTTGATACACACTTCTTGAAAGAGGACAAGTCATAGGCAGGAGGGAATACAGACGAAGGAAGGCTGTTCCAGAGTTTACCAGTGTAAGGGATGAAAGAGTGAAGATGCTGGTTAACTCTTGCATAAAGGTTTTGGATAGTATAGCGATGAACGTGACTAGAAAGTAGGTTATGGAATAAGTTGACTTAAAATAGCCAAATAAAATATGGAGCAGAATAAGCACATCAGCTTTATACAAAGTATGCAGCGAGGTATGGGCGTTGGAGCTGTATAGCATCAAGGGTGGGTGAAGATAATTATTACAATGGGGTCTATTCAACAGTTTCCTTCATTTTGGGGCACTGCACATTTTGTTGCAATTATATGTTACTTCAGCTGCACTGGAATCGATGAATTTCTGAAGCACACTGTAGAATGGGAGTAAACAGCTATGTATTTTTAAATGCACTTTTGGCCCTTTGACCATACATATTATATTTGCAGAGAAGACGTTTCCTCATAAAACCGTACAGCAAATTTGATACCATGGCATATCATTCTCATTCGTACCACCTATGCAAATACACTTACTATACATTTCTTGAAAATAAATGGGATTTTCCAATTCCTTTTCTACAGTTTGAAGTTCTTCTAAGGTGAGACTCCACTTGACAATTAGATTATACCACGGTCACTAAATGAGCTAACAGTTGACGGGTTTCAAATCTCCCAACTCCTGCTTCGTATCTGTCACCTCGTCCCTCACAGCTGACAACAGTTGGAGAACACGTTTCTGGAACCCTGTGGAGGAAATAATAACCAAATAAGAAGCAAGGGAGGGGCTATGTGGATTGATCTGAAGACACATATTGTCTCTTTTTTTCCCTCTCTGATGCCTCGAAAAAAATCAGAAACTGTCCAGCACATGAATATAAAAAGTTTGCCTTTTTTGTACATAACATAATCTTATGAGGTTAGGCTGACAGGACTAGAGCCGTTTCTTCGAAGAAATTTAATTGTCTTCCAAAAAAGGTCATAAGTATTTTAAATGATAGACAGACCTTTTATAATTAGTCATAACTTTTACTCAATGGCTTTTATGCTGAATTTTGAGGGATGGTTAACTATGAATGAATACAGTATCATATATAAAGACTGCTGTTTTAAAGTTAAATAAATTAAAATGGCAGGATAGAGAGCTAGATAATGTGAGGGTGTAGGGAGAATGAGAGGATTAGAGCATGCAAGGATACGAATAAATGGAGGCTCTTCTGCTATGGTAAACTCCTAATGGGGGAGTTCTTAAGAACAGGCATAAATAGATAGAAAAGAAACTGAAGGAACTGTTTTTTTTTTTTACTTGTCTTTGCCCAAATTTACTTTTACTAATATTAACCTTAACCCCTTTTTCTCTGAGGGTGTTGAAGAGCTGGCTTAACCGTTCCACCAAGGTCTTGAAATCTGGCCCAAAAATAACTATGTTATCTAAGTAGTTCTTTACCCATCCTTGCTTGATTAGTGGAGTTAATACCTGGGCAATTTGTCTGGAGAAGATGGCTGGGCTACAGCTCAAGCCGAAGGGGAGTCTTTTAAAGCGGTATAAGGACACTCCATCACTGAAGGTGGTTAATCTCTGCTGTTTTCCTCCAGCTCTGCTTGAAAATATGCCTCTTTGAGATCGAGGGTAGCATAGTATTTGTTCCCTGACGCAACCTCTACTAGTTCTTCTAGACGTGGTAATGGGTATATGTCCGTAGGTAAGTGTTTGTTTACCCCTCGATAATCTAAACACATCCTTTTGGAGCCGTCTTGTTTTGATACCAAGACGATAGGGCTCAACCAAGCTGCTGTAGAGGGCTCGATCACCCCCTTCTCTTCCATGTCCCCAACTAATTTCTCTATAATTGCTTTGGCCTTCTCAGGATATCTATACTTGGATCCTCTAACCGGAATAGGGTTTTCTACTGCAATCTTTACCGGTGGAGCTCTTATTTTCCCGATCTCTGAGGGGTGTAAAATGAATAGTTCGTTATTTTCCTGAATGACATGAAGAAGGACCTTCTTTTCCTCCTCCGAAAGATTGTTGAAATCTTGGAGGGCTAACAGGGATTTCAGTTTGTCTTCTCGGCTTCCCTTTTCCCTGGGGTGGTCAGCATGGGGGAGCAAATCATTCTTGATAATAACGTTCGTGTGAACCTTATTCTCAGCCATATCTGGGCCTTTACCCGGTGAGTTAAGCTCTTATATTACTTGTACAGGTTCGTATGAGCCGAGGTAGGTACCTTTTCGGAAAATCTGATGGGTTTTGTTTGGATTATATAGGGGAACAAACACCTGCCTTTCCTCTGTCACTCTGCAGACAAAATCGTGCCTAGGAGTTTGATGGGGGGATACCAGCAAAATGGTTCCCGGAAGCTCAGATACCGTGAGAGGATAACTCAGTCTGGAAGGATGGAATCTCGATCGGGTTGTTTACTCACAAGGTGGGCCAGAAGGGTTCGATCGTCTCCGGTACTATACGAACTCGTTCTACTTTACCGTGTCGTTTGGCTACGTAGCGGATTGGGTGTAATGTACCGCCCCATACCAGAGTAACTTGTTTATGATTTCATGTCATGGGGGCCTGTCCTAGCACGTCACATCCTAATAGTATATAATTTCCGATGTAATTGTCGGGGACTACTGGTAACCACAACCTGGAGGTGCCTTGTTCACGTAGTACACAAGTTCATTTTAATTTACATATATTAATAATGATAACACAATGATTGATTTACAAAAAAAATCAATCGAAGAGGGATTCACGTCACTGGTGAATGTTAATTGTGCTGTGTGTGTGTGTGTGTGTGTGTGTGTGTGTGTGTGTGTGTACATAAGTGTATATGCTATATGCCCATGGTCGTTTGCAGTTTCTGGAAAGACCGATCGATTCATTATCCATCACATAGATACCATAGGGCCACATTTAAAAAAAAAAAAAAAAAAAACGTCTTTTACACACGCATTTACAGCATGTCACTGCAGGAGACGATAATTAAAGTCGTTGGAGTACGGAGGCCCTCCGTCGATTTGACGTCAGGAATTTTCCTGACGGTGGGCACCCTTCTACCGACGGTGCTGGTTTGCTGGGAAGGACGCGTCGGTCAAGTAAGAATTCGGACTTAGCCCGTTCACGTTTATACTTACGATGCCAAGGACACGTCGATTAAGTAAGTGATCCAAAGCTTGTTTATCGAAACTCTCTTGCTCTAAGTAGAGGTGTATCTTAACGACATACCTTAACGAACAGGAATTTGCAAAGCTTATTATTTCTTATAATTATTTACTCTGCGCTGGCTTTACTTTGTATTGCAGCTGACCGGCCGCCCTGATGACCATCTCTTCCCTAGCTCGCCTCATGAGAAGGGCGTCTCTGTGGCCGAGTGGTTCAGGCGGGACATACCCGCCTCGTTGATCGCTGGTTTAATCCCTGACGGGAGCAGGGTTTTTTTTCTCGTGTTTCGTTACACAGCTTTCTTATGCATGCCATGACGTCACGCTGCCTTCCAATTGGGGGAGGGGGGTCCGTTAGGATGATATACTATAAAGGCGGCCTTACACCTGGCAATTCCTAGCCGGCAATACGGGCTCGACTGCATATTTCGTCTGGGTCTGGGTCTGGGAACCCTTCTCACGGCAAGTTTTCTGCAGCTGAGCGCGTCCGTCTTGTATTGCCGACTGGCGGCTGAGTACAACATGGCGCCAATAATAACACAAGAAATGTCTGCAAATACAGACAAGATCTGGAGCCGAGATGCCTTATGAGATCCACAAGATAAGCTGTATAAGAAGCTGAGTCTACGGAAAACGACGTTTGAGAGAGTGGCAGCAACATTACGATAAATGTTTATCTCTTTGCGAGATATCGAAGGAGGTAAGGAACGAATATTTTCGTGTATTAAATAATCACACTATGTAATGCGTGGGGGTTGCGATGTCATGTTCCTCACTTCTATTTTGTTGTTAAATGCAACAATAAACAATCAATCAATACTACTTATGATAAAACTCGTATACTTAAAGTATTTCTACAATATTAGGCTAATGGACCAGACTCATTGTGGTTTTAAGATATGGTAGTAGCCTTTTGGGGTGTCTGGGATGAATTCATGCACTTGCATTTACTAGCAGATTACGTCTTGATGCTCCCGGCCGCTAGAGCAAGCCTTTGTTGGTTGATAGAAACTACCATTAACCGGTGGTGACTCCATTGACGAACATTTTTTTGTTTTTTTTGTAGATGTTTATTGTGCAACTATACAATATATCTGATGCCCGTGATTAGCATCCATTACATGTACATGTTCTGATACATAATAAATACACGTAAACAATATTATATAGTTGGACAAAGCGGGCATCGGCCCGCCGCTGTCGGGGGTGTTCGGTGGCGGTGCAGGCTAGCGGCGTGGTGTTGTGGCAGCGCTGTCAGCGCGGCTCACGTCGCCCGGCTGTGCGGGGTGCGGGCGTTGGTCACCGTGGGGGAGGTGCCGCCCGTAGCACCTCGAGGAGGACCTGTGTCGGGGTGTGTCGGACCGTGAGGGCGGCCTTGGCTTCACACCGCCTCAGGGGCCGGCCCATCTCCTGCAGGATGGGCGGCAGCCGCTGGCGCTGGTCTGAGGCGCGCGGTGGCTGGGCAAGACAGGAGGTAGTGCACCAGGGGGCGGCGGGCGCGCTCTTCACAGTGCTCGCATATCCGCCCATCGAAGCCGTCGTACAGCTCCTCCCTGGTGCAGTAGCCCAGTTTGAGGCGCTGCAGCAACGCGTCGTCTGCCCTGCGCTGCTGGTAGGCGGCGTCCAGTTGGGTGTAGTCGGTGGCCGCAGCGTACCAGGCTGCCTGTTTCTTTGTCCCCTCCAGTTCTCGGAGCTGCTGGTGGGCGTGGTGGACTGCTGCGTGTTTGGCCTGTGTCTTGGCCTGTTGCAGGCTTGGCCGCACAGGTTTGGTGACGGTGGGGCCTTTGGCTGCCCTCTTGGCGGCCTCGTCGGCGGCGTCGTTCCCTCTGACTCCCACATGGCTGGGGATCCAGTGGAGCCGCACCCGCCTGCCTTGCGCTGCAAGGCTTTGCAGGATGCCCAGGATGGCGGTGATGAGGCCCACGTTGTCCTTGGGGTGGCCTTGTAGCGCCTGCAGGGCCCCCCGGGAGTCTGTGTGGAGCACGACGGTGTCCTCTTGGCGATGCTGTGCGTGCTCGAGGGCGTGCAGGATTGCCACTAGCTTTCTTTGGATGGAGGAGCAGTGGTCTGATGTCCTCCACGCTCGCTGCCGTCCACCAGTGACGAAAACGGCGCCCGTCCTCCCGTTGTCGGGGTCGACAGAGCCGTCAGTGTAGTACACCGCAGCGCCCCGCTCAGTGACCTGCGCCATGGCCATCAAGGCGTGCTGACGCAGCTCCGCGGTAGTGCACTGCGCCTTGCTGGCGGGCAGCTGTGTGGCAGTGAACACTGCGGCAGAGGGCTCCCAGGGGGCAGAAGGCCTGTAGGTGGGGTGCGGGCGGTCCGGCTCTCGCCACAGCCAGTTACCCGCGTGCCGGCTGGTGTTGGCAGCAATAGTGGTGCCGATTAGCCACCCGTTGTTGTGGAGGCACTCGACGCCCTGTGCCATGGCTAACCGGAGTCTTTCCGGCGCCACGCCCTCCACGTCGCGCTGCAGCACTCTGGCCACCCGGCAGGCCATAATGCAGTCCACCCTGCAGGTGAGGGGTACCAGTCGGGTCTCATTCTGCATCACGCAGGCGCTGGTCCACCGCGGTGCTCTCAACATGGTCCTCATGGCGTTGTTCTGCAACACCTCCAGGCGCCCCTGCTGGTGCCGGGACAGGCCTACGATGACAGGTGCGCTGTAGTCCACCAGGGAGCGCACCGCCCGCAGGTAGTACAGCCGGAGGACGGAGAAGGTGGCGCCCCCCCACGGCCGCGTCATGGCCCTCATGACTTTGAGCCGGGCCAGCGTACTTTCTCTCAGGTAGGTGACCTGCTGTGTGAAGGACAGCTGCTGGTCTATCCACACCCCGAGGTACTGGTAGGAGGACGTCCAGGCCAGCCCGACTCCCTGGACGCGCAGCTGTGCGGCCGGCGTGGTGTCCCTGATGGCCATGGCCCGCGACTTCCCAGGGGAGATCATGAGCCCCAGCTCCTCGCACTTGTCGGTGATGATGTCAAGTGCCTCCTGCGCCCTGGCGAGCTTGTTGCCCCTCCCGGTGACGACGAGGGCGAGGTCGTCGGCGTAGCTCAGAAGAGTGGTGCCCTCCCGGAAGGGCAGCGCCACCAGCTGCTCCATCAGGAGGTTGAACAGGCACGGGCTGAGTATGCCGCCCTGGGGGGTCCCGTTATCGAAGCCCCTGAAGGAGGATTTGAAGCCCTGAAACTTGACCCTGGCCCGCCGCTGTTGGAGGTAGTCCTGGAGCCAGGCGAGTAGGCGTCCTCGGATCCCCTTTCTCACGAGGGCGGTGAGGATGGCGTGTGGGCTGGCTAGCTCGAAGGCTTTCTCGAGGTCGAGGAAGACCGTGATGGTGGGTGGGACGGCTGTTGGCGTGGACCAGCAGGGTGATGAGGCTGTCTGCTGCGCTCTTGCCCTTAGTGAAGCCAAACACGTTGGGGTGCGGGATTCCCATGCGCCACTGGAGGCGAGACAGCACCATCCTTTCGGTGGTTTTCCCTGTGCAGCTCAGGAGGGAGATGGGCCGGAAGCTGTTTGGCTCCTTGGGCTTGGGTATGGGCTGAATGTCAGCGTCCTTCCAGGCGGGCGGCAGGCGGCCCGCCAGCCACGACGCGTTGAGCAAGGCCAACAGCGCGGCGTCTCCGGCGGGCCCGGCGTGTGTCAGCATGGAGTAAGTCACGCCATCCGCTCCCGCGGCCGTGTCTCTCCCTTTCATCGCCCTGGTCAGTTCCTGTGGTGTGAAGAGTTGATTTTATTCGTTTAAAGGTTTATTCTACAAAAGATATACAAATACATATACAATGAAAAAAAAAATATATATACATACATTTGTTATAAAAAGCGTACAAAGCGGGCATCAGTCCGCCGGTGTTTGCTTGGTCAGGTGCGCCTCATGTGGGTGTGGTGGCGGTGACGCATCTGTGTTCCTCGTCACTATGGGTGCGAGGAAGGGGTGACGGGTCATCGGGGTGGAGGTGCCGCCCTGAGCACCTCGAGCAGCAGGTCTGGTGGCGAGCGCTGGACCAGGAGGGCAGCCTTGACCTCCCGGCTGCTCAGCAGGCCGCCGGGTGCAGGCTGGGTGTCGGGCTCTGGGCTGACCTGAGTCGCGCGGTGGCCGGGCACGACAGCAGGTAGTGCACCAGCGGGCGGCGGCTGTGTCTGCCGCAGTGGGCACACTCCTGCCCCTGGAAACCGTCCTGGAGCTGCTCCCTGGTGCTGTAGCCCAGCCTGACACGCTGCAGCAGAACACCGTCTGCCCTGGGATGCTGCTGGGCGTCATCCAGGGGGTGGTAGCCGGTGGCGATGGAGTACCACGCCGCCTGCTTCTTCCAGCCTTCTAGCTCCCGGTGGCTCTGATGCGCCTGCCAGGATGCAGCGTGCCTCGCCTCAGCCTTGGTCTGCTGCAGGCTGAGCGGCACTCGTCTGGTGATGGTGGGGCCCGCAGCGGCCCTCTTGGCGGCCTCGTCCGCAGCCTCGTTCCCGCGTACCCCCACGTGGCTGGGGATCCAGTGGAGCCTGACGCACTTTCCCTGCGCGGCGAGGCTCTGCAGGCTGCCAAGCACGGAAGTGACGAGGCCCACGTTGTCGGTGACGCGCGGACGCTGCAGGGCTTCCAGCCCCGCCCGGGAGTCTGTGTGTATGACGACGGTCAACTACTGGCGGGCCAGGGCGTGTTCCAGGGCGAGGAGGAGGGCGGCCAGCTCCGTCTGGAGGGTAGAGCAGTGGTCAGCCGTCCTACACATGAGCCTCGTCTCTCCGGTGATGGCAGCAGCGCCCGTTCTGCCGCTCACCGGGTCCACCGAGCCGTCCGTGTAGTAGACGGCGCTGCCTGGCTCGGTGACCTGCGCCATGGACATAAGGGCGCGCTGCCGCAGCTCCTGGGTGATGCAGAGGGCCTTGCTTGCTGGCATCGGCGTGGCGGTGAAGGGAGAGATGGACGGTTCCCACGGGGGCGGGGGGTGGAAGGAGGGAGCGGGGACATCAGCCTCCCGCCACCAGCCGAGTGTGCGGGTGAGTCCGTGGACGGCTGAGGTGGTGTGGATGAGCCACGTGTTGTTTCCGAGCACCTCCCTGCCTTGTGCCATGGCCGTCCGCAGTCTCCGCTGCGCCACGCCCTCCTTGTCTCGGAGGAGGATCCTGGCCACGCTGCAGGCGACGACGTACTCCACCCTGGAGGCGAGGGGCACCAGTCCGGCTTCGCTCTGCATCACGCACGCGCTGCACCATCTCGGCGCCCCAGCATGACCCTCAGGGCGGAGTTCTGTGCGACCTCGAGTTTCTTTTGTTGGCTGTAGGAGAGGGAGACGAGGACAGGGGCGCAGTAGTCCACCAGGGCCGTACTGCCTGCACATAAAAGAGGCGCAGGACGGAGAATGTGGCTCCTGCACCAGTCCTCGTCTTCGCCTTATTGACGTTGAGCCTGGCGAGTAGTCTCTCACCCACGTAGCTGGCTTGGGTGGTGAAGGACAGTCGTGAGTCCAGCCACACCCGAGGTACAGGTACCTGTTGACCCACTCTAACCCTATGCCCTGGGCCTGCAGTTGACCGGCTGGAGTGGCTGCCCTGATTGCCATGGCCCGGGACTTTGTGCCGAGATCTTGAGGCCGAGTGCCAGGCGAGCAGCCTTCCCTGCACCCCTTCTCCACGAGGGCGATGAGGATGGCGTCGGGGCTGGCCAGCTCAAAGCCTTCTCCAGGTCGAGGAAGACTACGAGTGTGGGGCGATGGTTAGCCTGCGTCAGGAGGGTGATGACGCTGTCTGCTGTGCTCACCCTGCGTGTAGCCAAACACGTGAGAATGGAGGTTCCCCACGCGCCACTGCAGGCGAGACAGCACCATTCTCTCGGCGGTCTTGGCGGTGCAGCTGGTGAGGGAGATGGGTCTCAGCTTCCCGGGCTTCCTAGGCTTTGGGATGGGCTGTATGTCGGCCTCCTTCCATGCGGGAGGAGGCGCCCGCCAGCCAGGATGCGTTGAGCAGTGACAGTAGCGTGGCTTTCCAGCTGGCCCGGCATGAGCCAGCATCGAGTACACCACGCCGTCCGCCCCGCCGCTGTGTCACTCCCTCTTTCTGTGCCCTGTCCAGCTCCTGGGGAGAGAAGGGCTGGTCGGTCAAGTCGGCGGTTTCGCACGCCTCCTCGTCACCTCCTCGCGGTTCGGCCTGAGCCGCTGCTGGAGGCGGTGTGTGCGAGGAGGAGCTGGGTGCTGGCGCCACGGGAAGTAAAATCGTCGACCAGCCTCTCAGCTTCTTGGATTGGTTGTGGGTGGGCGGCAGGGCGCGACGGGCGGCACCGGAAACTGTGCGGACGGTCCTCCACAGCTGGCTCAGGGAGGTGTGCTGGCTGAAAGTAGCGCACCACTCCAGCCACTTGTCCTCCTTGGCCTGCTGAGACACCTCCGCACGCGACTCACCACGTCCTGCAGGAGCCTCAGGTTGAGGGGTCGGTCTCTTCTTGTACAGCTTTCGGTGTAAGTTTACTCTATGGTTGTGTTCCTCACCACCTCGGTGTAGAACCACCAGTCCGGGCGAGGCGGCGGCGGCCCGGGTCGGTTCTGGGGATGGCTGCGTCCGCTGCATGCTGGATGGCTGCCGTCAGGTCCTGTTCCTGCTGGTTTAGGTCGCCCTGCGGCTCATACCCGGCCCACCAGCTGTCGAGTGTCCTCTGAAACCTGCCCCAGTCAGCTCTTCTGGTGTTCCACCTAGGTTGGGGACGTGGCGGACAGGCGGGGCCACAGGAGGGTGGCGAGTGTAGCGTAGTGGTCGCTGGTGAGGGTGGGGTGCGTCTGCCAGGTAGCGCCAGCCGCCAGGTCGCTGGACACCAGGGTGAGGTCGAGCCGCTCCCCGGACGTGAGTGGACTCGCCGGTGTTGAGAAGCCTGACCTCCGGAACCTCTTCCAGCACTGCTGCCAGATGGCGACCCGTCGCGTTGGTGGAGGACAGAGACTGCAGCGAGGGATGGTGGGCGTTGAAGTCCCCCGCCACCAGGAGACTTGTATGCGCTGCCAGGCCAAGCAGCTCCCCGGCTTCAAGCTCGTGTCTCTGACTCCTTTAGATGTTGTAGGCGTGGACCAAAGACCTCCCCTAGTCCTCCGTTGGGTGGGCTGGCTGCACACCCCACACCTGACGGAGTGCACACATCTTGCCTGGAGGTGACTGAAGCGCTGGCACTTGTAGCACCTCACAGGCTCACCCTGGTAGTGCCGCAGGGTGTATGCTCCCCAGCAACCCAGGTCCAACACGGCCGGGGGCGGTCCCTGGTGGACAAGGAGCACCTGTCTGGTGGGCGCTTTGTCCCTCCTGGCTCGGAGCCGCGTGGCGGACAGCACGTCGGGGTGCGCCTCAACCGCCTCGAGGGGGAGGTCGACAGGATAGCGCTCCAGCACCACTCTGTGCCGCCTCACGCTGGGGTCGAGGAGGAGCACCCTGTTCCCCTCCTCGGCGAGGCGCCGCAGGAGAGCCGTCGATTCCTCATTTTTGGGTGTGAGGACATACTCTCCTTTGAGGGTTTTTTTTTTTTTTTTTTTTTTTTTTTACATTGCAGCCTATTGCGCCGGTAGGCTTCTTCCAGGTGGATCCTGATGGTCGGTCCAAGGCTTCTTTCCGGTAGGTCCTGATGGTCGGCCCAGCCCGTTCTGGCGCAGGCGAGTGTTTTATAGTGGCGCCATCTTGCATTGGCTCATGCTGCCCTCCCAGAGCTCATCTTTGATCCTAGAATCTAGAGTCCGGGTTGATAGGTGGTCTTCTGGACAGCATGTGGGTAGTTTTAAGCCACTCGGCGGCGGCTGAAAATCCCAGCTTGGTGGCACCGGGCGGGGATTGAACTCGCGTCCTCCTGAACACGAGGCCGTTACTTTGACGACTCAGCCACCTCCATCTTGAGCGTCGGGTGCTCCCTCTCCAGGGCTGTGATGGCCCTGTAGGCGTTGTCTGCATCACCCAGGCTGCCCAGCTTAAACCTAGGCTTCGGTGGATGCGCGACACTGGCTCGGGCGCTGCGCCGGTTCCTGGACACCGTGATCCAGCCTTCGGCGGTCTCGTTGTCGTCCTCTCGCTGGTCTTCGCTCCGGACGCTCTCGTCGATGACGAGTCTGCCACTCTCGTCATCGTCACTAGGATCCTCGTCGAGAGAGAGCTCCTGATCTGGGTTGCCGGGGGCCTTCCTGGGGGACGAGTACCCTGTTGAGGGCGCCTGGGGGGAGTCGAACCGCATCCTCTTTGTCATAGTACGGGAGGCAGGGGGTTCCCCTTGGCGTGGTAGGAACAAGGCACTGCGGGGTGGGAGGCCCGCGTGGCCTGGGGCGCGAGACGGCGGGAAGTTGAGAAGGGAAGGAAAGGGGGGCAGGGGTCACTATAGGGGTGGTGGTAGAAGACTGTGGGGAGGGAGACACGTGGCCTGGGCTAAAGAACGGCGGGAAGGGGAAGGGCGCGGTGGCGTGGTGGGGACACAGCACTGTGGGAGGAGGGAGACACGTGGCCTGGGCTAAAGACGGCGGGAAGGGAGGGAAGGGCGGCGGCGTGGTGAGGACACAGCACTGTGGGAGGAGGGAGACACGTGGCCTGGGTTAAGGACGGCGGGAAGGGGAGGGGCAGGGGCGCGGCGGCGTGGTGGGGACAGCACTGCGGGAGGAGGGAGACACGTGGCCTGGGCTAAGGACTGCGGGAAGGGAAAGGCACGGTGGTGTGGTAGGGACAAAGCACTGCGGGAGGAAGGAGGAGGAGGAGGAGACCCCGTGGCCTGGGTCAAGGACGGCGGGCGAAGTCACACGTGGTGGAGGCGGCGGACGGTAGGGACGCCCCACCCTTAGCACAAGGGACCGATGCGTCGTTGCTAAACGAGGTGTAGAGCGGGGGAAGCTGAGGAGGTCGAGGGCCGCCACACCCAGGGCGCCTCGATGCGCTGCCGGGCTGAACCTGTTGACCTAACCCCGGGAGCTGAGCGGGAACCAGCGTCCGCCCTCTTCTGGGTCGCGTGCGAGACTGGTGGTTGAAGAGTTGATTTTATTTTTGAGAATATACATGTTTTTGAGATAAGCGAATTAGTTTGCACTGGAGTTGACATACAATATTATTTACAATTATGATGTACAGGTGTTCTTATGTGTTTGAATAACTTTATTATAACATTGGTGATTATGTGGTAAGGTATTTATGATGTAGTGACCCATAGCGATAGAAGGAAATATTTTGGAAGTGCGTTGATGTATGGAAATAGAATAGTGTATGATGAGTGGGAGAAGAGAAAGAGAACGTGGTGAGTCAAAGGGTAGACTAAAGAAATTAAGGTGAAGAAAACGGGAAGATTTAGAGGGTCACTACAATACTTCAATTAATATATATCAATGTTAGCTATTTTGATGACAGGATTAGTTACCCCTGCAAAATTACAGAAAACGCATGCACCGATACATGGCAGACAGCAACATTACCCATCAACCCCCACATAACATATTTCTCAAATATCTCCACCACTGGCCACCTCAACAGCCGCCCAATTCAACCAAATATCCCCAGCAACCAAAAAATAAATAAATAAATAAATAAATAAATAAAATAAAATAATGCAATATCTGGCCATGAATGAATGACAAGATCAATAAGTAATGGCCCGCAATACACATTATATGAACCAGATTGCATACGCGGTGCATTGTGGGTAAAATAAATGCTTAGTGAGCTATCCTTACAGTATATAATCCTTGGCAGTACGCGTGGCATTTCTGTGGTCCACCTTCTTCCTCTCCCTCCTCCTTTTCTTCCTCTTCGTCTTGTCCTCCTTCCTTCCTTCCTTCCACCATTACTACAGAAGCCCTCGCTGCTATACACCTCCTCTCATCAGCACAGCCACTTTTCAACCCTCCCACACTACTTACGACCCTCATATACCTTCTGTTCAACACCCAACATGACCCCTCTACCATTCCAAACCCCTGCCATAACTACCATAGCCCCTTGTAGCAATCTGCCGTACTACTGACTACCCCGCAAAACCTACTCCAAACTCGCTACCACACATTCCCATAACCACCATGATAACTCTCTCTCTCTCTCTCTCTCTCTCTCTCTCTCTCTTTGATGGCATGTAGCAACGGTTATTCTGGAGGGGGGGCCTTGATTCTTCTGTCTTGCTGGCTGGCTGGCTGAATGAATCTGTGGATCTCTCTCTCTCTCTCTCTCTCTCTCTCTCCTGCCCATGACGGGAACCATTACTTCGTCTCCACCCCTGATCCCCCCAAACAAAAAAAAAAGTTAACCCTAGAACGGTAGCGTGACTTTTTTGCTGACAGGAACATGAATAGTCTGTCTGTCTGTCTGTCTAGCTGGCTGGCTGGATGAATCTGTGGATGTTTTCTCTCTCTATCTCTCTCTCTCTCTCTCTCTCTCTCTCAGTCCGTCCCATGGCGGGAACCGTTACTTCGTCTATTTTCGTTCACGAACTAGATTATGGCAAGCTTTTAAATTCGTTTTAAACCTTATGTTGAGGCACATCCTATCACTGTTAATGCTAATTATTATTGCCAATCAACTATATACACTTTAAATAGAAAAAGAACCATGAAATCACGTCGTTTTACAAGTAACGGACGAAACTTTTTTAAAGCAGAATATCGTTCACTTGGAAATTAGACAACAGAAGTTCTTCGTTATATAGAGATTTAAAGTAAATAATATATATTTTCCATGGTTATACCCAAATCATGAGAACGTTGTAATTGAAATGAAATCACTCATTTATGTGTCATTTTCATAATCCTAAATAATGATATAATAACACGCCTTCACAAACGCTCGCTTGACCGTGACTGGCGGTTGAATGCACAGGACGCCATTTTGCACACGGCACCGCGGTGCTTCCTGGCAGGAAGAAGACAACTGTCGACGATTTGGCCAATGCTGACATGTCAACAAAGAAAATAGCCGGAATGATGAAGATCAGTAAAAGAACAGTCCAACGATGGAAAAGGAGGTATGAAGAGACTGAAAGTTTAGAAAATACAAAAAGATGTGGAGGCCCTCGTCAACTTAACTTACCACCCGGCAAGAAGGCGACTCCATCATTCAGTCAGCCACCAAGAACCCTCTCACGACGGCAGTCAAGATAACAAGAAACATACAAGTCCACGTTGCAGTGCACACGGAGAGGAGGCGGATTCATGAAGCTGGCCTGCATCACCAGACGCCCTCCACCAAGCCTTTCCTCACGCAGAGAAACAGGAAGGAGTAATAAATTACCTGGCGCCATAGTTATTCCTATTCTTATTACTTCTTTATCATAGTACTACAAAAAAGTCAGGACTTATATTTCTGTAAGCGTAAAGTAAATACGGTACTTCCTCCTCGCCCAACAACCAAGAGTAGGCTAGGCTAGACTCCGTAATTATTGTCTTATAAATCGCCCGCGTTCAAATCCTCTCTCTCTATTACTCTCACACACACACACACACAAGAGCGATACAATATATGAAGTTTATTTATGAACGCTAGGCATAAGTTATAATATATTTAAATGAAAAGCTTAATATATTGGTCCTCAGACAAAACAGGAGGGACTGCGATACCACGGAGGAGCCAAACTTGCCTCTGCCGGCTGAAATACGGCATTCGTCACTTAACATAATATTGGTTGGTGGTTGAATATTAGTAGTTTAGGAAAACAGACCGTAATATTACTCTCCCCACTGCTGAGATGATCAAGTCCCGACTCACGTCCATCAAAACTATAAGCTACAATTAAATCGCACAACTGTTTCCCAACAGATGCACATATAGACATCAACAGAGAAATTGTAAGAGAAGACCCATTCTTCCCCGGGCAAACGCAACGCACCACAGGACTCGCTCATCCCTTTACAGTGACTGAAAAAATGACGGTTAACCCTTACCGTAACCGTCTTGAGCGCCAAGAGACTTTCATAGTGACATGAACTGTTTAACAGTTTACATTTTATGTACGTACGTTGCACCATCTTTATAATTATACTACCAAATTTGACACACCAACTATATTGGTATCATAATAAATCAGCTGCCTTAGCAGAATAATGTGCAGAGTTACTTTAATTATATTTTTTTCTCTGATGTTGTGGGGGGTGTATCTAGAAAAAGTAGTAATAGTTTTATAAATATATACGTTCTACAGTTGAATTCTGCTGAAAACATTCAAATTCCTGGAAATTTAGTGATCGAGGCATATGTCACATTATGTGTTAGTAGGCTAGGCCAGTTTTTGCATTCCTTGCTGTTTCAGTCACCGATATTTTGGTAGGGATACAAGAAGGAAATATGAAACACACACAGTATAGTATGGACGAAATACAGCATCTGCGACAGCTCAACTTCAGCATTTTTTTTTTTATACTGTTCTCTTGGTTAATTTTCTAGATTTGGTGCATAAATGTTCCAGCCTATTACAAAACTTTCATTCTGTACTAGTTTCATATTCTGCTGCATTGAAAATCACGTATTAGCAGGGGCTTTCCCATGCTTTCGCCATGGCTTTGGGCACCAGTGCCCGCGAGAGGCGGGCGTGACGTCATCGTTCCCTGTGACGTCATAACAATGACCATAAAGATTCTATTCAACAAAGAAACGTGACCCCTCTGCCAGACCCACTCACTTCGTGATCCTCCTATGCAACACGCAACGTGGACTCTCTCCATACCTACCAGACCTACAAGGGTTGAGGTCATGGTATACTGATTGGTGGTTGTAATAGACTTCAGCGAACAGCTCCCCCATTTCCTGGGTATACTTGACACTGACCTCACCTCCCCTTCCAAAACCATACATCTGGTTCATGGTGGGCATAGGAGAATCCCCGTTCAACGGAGACCCAATCTAATATGGGATTCTTTTCTCAATCTGGACTGCTAGATGGTGTGACAAAAGTCACCGGTTATATATTATATATATATATATATATATATATATATATATATATATATATATATATATATATATATATATATATATATATATATATATATATAGTGTTGTGCTGGAAGCTTCCCCAGCGACCATAGGCCTCTAGAAGGTCCTGGAGGAACGAGCAGGGGGCGGGGAACAAGGCGAGCTGGTTGGTGGTAGCGAGTGTTCTCAAGTGCTAATAGGTTCCCGGATAGAGAAACTCAATATCCGTTAGGGTTACTTTATTGGACAAAAATCACAAAGGTCATTGACACGGACAAGACACTAAGAAAAGGTGTTTGTGTGGGTATGCGTTTGTGTGAATGTTGTGAAGTGTGGGTAACATTTAAGTGTTGGTGTATGTGTATAACAATGTGTACGAATGGACGACAAGAGGACATGGACGGACAGTAGAAGATAAACAAGTAACAAGAGATAAACAATTAGACGCACAGGAAACAGCGAGACAGGAGCACGAACGAAAACTTTGACACAAAGTAAAAATGAACATAGAGTATATGCTGCAACGCCCCATTTTCTTATTGTCACTGAGGGAAGGAACACGAAATTTGAGCGGTGACTGTCCATACAAATGGGCGCGGCCAGACGCCAGGCGGAAAGTGTTGCCATCTCGCATATATTTTTGCTACATGTTTTTGTATGATCTAAGATATACTGTAACATTCTAGACTGTACTGTTCTGGATATATATAGGAGAAGAGGGCGAGAGAAGTCCAGTCCCAGTCATAGTAAGCTAGTGGTCAGTGAAGAGTCAGAGTGAAGTGTACTACTAAGGAAGAATATTAAACTACAGAAGCTGTGCAAAGTGTTTACATATCTCCCTCCCACGGAGTCTTGTGACGGCGACACGGAACCCAAGTAATACGTCCGGCATAACACTGGTGTCAGGAGTGTAGCTATATGTTTTTTCGCCATGGAGACTCGTTCCCAAGCTGCCCAGAGGGACGACATGATGACTGAACTTTTGGAAGCCTTGAGACTACAGGGGGAGAAACAAGAAAAAACACTCCAAGAACTCAAAGAACAACAAGAAAGAGCACACCAAGAACTCAAAGAACAACAAGAAAGAGCACACCAAGAACTCAAAGAACAACAAGAAAGAGCACAGCAACAACAAGAAAGAGCACAGCAACAACAAGAAGGAACACTCCAAGAACTCAAAGAACAGCTAGAAGATCGCTTCACAGGATTACAGCTACAGCTTAAAGCAGTACAAGATGGAAGTGAGTCAGTGCGAAGAGAAATGACTGATGTGACCACGAACTTGGGACAACGCCTGATAGAAGTGGAGAAATAACACACAAATCTTCAACAAGAGATGGAGGTGGTACGGGAGACGACACACAAAGAAATATTAGAAGTGCAGGAAAGGTGAACCATACTGAACAGGCAGTTTGTGACGTAAGTGACAGAGTGAAGGCCCTTGAAGACTGCTTGGCTGTAAATGGACAGCCAGTGCCTGCAGGGGCTAGTTGTACCCAAGATGCTTCTCCTACGCAAGTCCGGGGTAGTTTGAGCCCTGTTTCGCCTGAGTTTATCCCCGCAAGAAGTTCCGCCAGCCCCATGAGTCTGCTGGGTTCGCCTGTTAGAAAGAAGCCTCAGGAGTTTGATGGCAAGGTCTCCTGGGAGGCTTAACGCGCTCAGTTTGACCTGTTGGCAGCTCGGAACGGATGGGATGACCAAGAGTGCGTGGTACAGCTGGCCACTAGCCTGAAAGGGGCGGCGCTGGAGGTCCTTGCTCAGCTCGGCAATGCGACAAAGGGCAGTTATAACGGGCTGGCACAGGCGCTGGAGCAACGATATGGGACCAAGCACCAGAACGAGCTCTTCAGGGTTAGGTTCAGAACCCGCAACAGGAGGCGCGGCGAGTCTCTTCAGGAACTCGCTCAGGACCTTGAGAGCATGGCGCACAAGGCATACCCAGGTGCCACCCTGACCTGCTGACGGTTTTGCTGCGTGATCAATTCATCGATGCCCTGGACAGCCCTCAGCTAAAGATACAAGTGAACCAAGCCAAGCTAACATCAATGCAGGAAGCTCTGGCACGTGCCATGGAGTTTGAGTCCTTTGTTAGGTCTAGCTTGTCAAGCTTCAGGGACGACTCGACTTCTGGCTTTAGGGCACGAAATGGTATAAGAGGAAGAAGGAATATGAAGGTGCCGCTAAGAAGAAGCCCAGAGAAGAACCCAAGCGCTGGACCTTTGGAGAAAAGGCACTGGAAGAATGAGTGTCGGAAAAATGTGCCCCCAACGAGGGACCACCACTCGGGAAACTAAGAAGGACTGGCTCACGGGGGCAACGACCAGTCTGTCCTGTACAGTGTACATGCCCCGAAGATATCAATGTGCAGGAGAACCACCATGACGAGCTGCCAAGTGGAGGGCAAGGTTGACGGAGTGTTGTGGCCTGTGGTCGTCGACACAGGCTCGGAACGCACATTTGTGCGGCCTGACGTGGTGAGTCATCGTCGGCTTCCTAAGACGTCGCATCGACTGTGCGGAGTCACTGGACAGTATGCAGAGGCCCAGTGGACGTGAAGTTTGAGCTCGGAGGAAAGGAAGAGTCCCTCTCTGTGTACGTGGCTGACATGGACGACCCCTGCATCCTAGGTATGGATTATCTTGTCTCCCACAGGTGCGAGCTGGACTTCCGCGCTAAGCAACTGACTGTAGGAGGAAGGAGGGTGCCACTGACGACTGTGCACAAGGAGGGCCTGCCAGTGACAGTCAAGCGCACCACCATTATTCCTCCGAGGTCAGAGATGCTGTTACCCTGTCAAATTACGGGTTCCCCCCCGGCTAGTCTGTGTGTGGTAGAGAGTGGAAGTCGATGTCCGGTAGAAAACGGGGTGATTGTAGGCAGTACTTTGGCAGACCCTACTGCAGCGAAAGTGCCTGTCGTCGTGGCCAATGTCTCCTTCAGCCCAAAGAAAATAAAACAAGGGACCATGGTGGGGTTGTGCCAAGAGATCGACCAGAAACCAAGAACCTGTGTCTGCAGGAGAACCCTGACGAAGCCCCAGGAGGAGCTGCCCGACTACCTGCGCGACCTGTTTGACAGGAGCTCCAAGTGTCTAGAGGAGCCCCAAGTGGAACAGCTCAGGGAACTTCTCGTGAGGAATGCAGATGTGTTTTCCACAGGAGACCTGGACTTGGGGTGTACGGACCTGGTAAAGTATCACATCGACACAGGTAGCCACCGCCCAGTGAAGCAAGCTCCTCGAAGGATGGCACCAGCCCGTCGCAAGGAGATGGATGAGGTGACGGATGATCTCCGGCAACAGGGGTTAATCGAACGGTCCAGCAGCCCGTGGGCGTCTGCTGTAGTGCTCGTCAGGAAAAAGGACGGCTCCCTCAGGTGCTGCGTGGACTACCGAGCCCTCAACGATCTCACCATCAAGGATTCATACCCACTCCCACGGATCGACGACACGCTCGACGCTTTGGTGGGCTCCAAGTGGTTTTCAACACTGGATATGAAGTCTGGGTATCACCAAGTCAAAATGGCGGAGCAGGACAAAGAGAAAACAGCCTTCTCCTACGGTCAAGGCCTGTGGCAGTTTAAGGTCATGCCCTTTGGCCTGTGCAACTCGCCGGCCACGTTCGAGCGGCTGATGGAGAGGGTGCTGGAGGGACTTCACTGGAAGACGGCACTCATCTACCTCGACGACGTGATTGTCTTTGGCCAGACCTTCGAGCAGGAGATGGAAAGGCTATCAGAGGTTTTCGCCCGGTTTAGAGCTGCACACCTTAAGCTCAGCCCGAAGAAATGCTGTCTGTTCCAAAAGGAGGTCCAATACTTGGGACACATCGTGAGCGAGGCTGGAGTACGTACTGATCCTGAGAAGGTGGCTGCGGTAAGGGACTGGCCGACACCCACCAACGTGAAGGAGCTGCGGAGCTTCCTCTGGTTGTGCTCATACTACCGCAGGTTTGTGAAAGGCTTCGCTACGATTGCTGCACCACTGCACCTCTTGACGAAGAAGGGGCGCAAGTTTGAGTGGACAGCGGAAACTCAGGTTGCCTTTGAGAAGCTCAAGGAGGCCCTCATCAGCTCGCCCGTACTCACCTACCCAGACCCCTCTAAGCCTTTTATACTGGATTGTGATGCCAGTGATGAGGGGATTGGTGGAGTGCTGTCCCAGGCATGTGCCGACATGGAACGGGTTGTGGCCTACTTCAGCAAGAAGCTCACCCCAGCCGAGAAAAAACTATTGCGTGACCCGGAAAGAACTCCTGGCAGTAGTCAAGAGCCTTGACTTTTTCCATGCTTACCTGTACGGTGCAACTTTCACCATCCGCACGGATCACGCTGCATTGCGGTGGTTGAAGTCACTGAAAACCCTGAGGGCCAGCTTGCTCGCTGGATAGGTAAACTAGAGCAGCATCACTACACTATTGTGCACCGATCTGGGCTAACACACGGACAGCTTGAGCCGGCGCCCCTGCCTACCTGAGTGTCAACATTGCCTCCAGAGGGAAAGCGTCCAGAATATGTGCCGCCGCACTACAGTGGAACAGACAGCGGAGGTGCCATGGGAAGACTTGGGAAAACTGCAGCGGAGGACCGAGATCTGAGACCAATTATGGAGTGGCTGAGTCAGTCGTCAACGCGACCTGGGTGGGAAGTAATCTCGAGAGAAAGCCCTACCACCAATAATTACTGGACTCAGTGGGACACTCTTCGGATGGACGACGGGGTGTTGCACCGACGCTGGGTCCCTCATCTTGACCACTACTGGTCCACGGTGCTACCTGTGGAGTCCCGGAAGGCGTCTTGAAAGAAATGCACGACAGCATCACCAGCGGACACCTTGGGGTAAAGAAGACACTGAATCGCCTGCGCCAAAGGTTCTACTCGGTTGGCATGAGAAAGGACGTGGAAGAAAGGTGTCACGCGTGAGGTGTGCTGTGCAAAGAAGGGCCCCAAGAAGCGTCACCGTGCCCCATTGCAACTATACCAGGTTGGAGCCCCCATGGAACGGGTGGCAGTGGATATAGCAGGACCCTTGCCTCTGACGACGAACGGAAATAGGTACATCTGCGTCACAATGGATTACTTCACCAAGTGGCCGGAAGCCTACGCCATCCCTGACCAGGGAGCCACTACCATCGCCAAGGTTTTGGTGGAGGAGTTCTTCTGTCGCTTCGGTGTGCCTAAAGAGCTCCATTCCGACTAGGGAAGGAATTTTGAGTCAACAGTCCTTGCTGAGTGCTGCAAGCTTCTGGGTATCAAGAAGACCCGGACCACCCCTCTGCACCCACAGTCAGATGGAATGGTGGAGAGGTTTAATTGGACATTGGGCCAGGAGTTGGCCAAGCAGTGCAACAATGATCAGTCTTCATGGGATCAGAAGCTGCCTGCGCTTCTCATGGCCTACAGGTCTGCCGCCCACGAGACTACGGGGTATTCACCGGCAAAGCTGATGTTTGGACGTGAGCTGCGATTGCCGATGGACCTACTGACAGGAAGGCCTCCTGGGAAAGCCTTCCAAGGACGCCTCCAGTTTTGCCCGTCAACTAGAGGAACGGCTGGAAGAGGTGCACCATCAAGTCCGAGGTGCCTCGAAGTTCTCCGGGAGGCCATGAAGCGCGGTTACAATATGAGGGCAAGCCACGTTGACTTCAAGGAAGGAGACCAAGTCTGGGTTTACAACCCGCAGAGGAAGAAAGGACAGTCTCCGAAGTTACAGAGCCCTGGGAGGCCCTTACACTGTGCTAGAACGCCTTTCCGACGTGACTTACCGAATCCGGAGAACGGAAAGGACCAAGCCGAAAATTGTCCACGTCAACCGCCTATGGAGGTACCACGGTCTGGGAAACTACACTTGGAACAACTACAGACACCCAGCAGCCGACGAAAACGCAAGGGACGTCCAGGACCGAGAAGAAGTCGACGACGACGTAGGCCTTCTGGACCTTTCAGCCGAGGGAGATAACCTCCGGCTTCGGCAGATGTTCCAGGGACACCCCAAGAAGCGGACGACGACGAGGCGCACCAGGAGACAGACGCGCAGGAAGCAACGAACAGAAGACAGAGACAACGCAGGCGTCCACAGCGATACGACGATTATTATGTTTTTGATTAATTCTCTTATGTTTGTACATAGTTAAGTGTGTGATCGGGACGATCACAATTAAGAGGGGGGGATAGTGTTGTGCTGGAAGCTTCCCCCGGCGACCATAGGCCTCTAGAAGGTTCCGGGAGGAACGGGCAGGGGGGCGGGGAACAAGGCGAGCCGTCCGCACCCCGCGGGCCGCGGCCAGACGCCAGGCGGAAAGTGTTGCCAACTCGCATATATTTTTGCTTCATGTTCTTGTATGATCTAAAATATACTGTAACATTCTAGACTGTACTGTTCTGGATATATATAGGAGAAGAGGGCGAGAGAAGGCCAGTCCCAGTCATAGTAAGCTAGTGGTCAGTGAAGAGTCAGAGTGAAGTGTACTATTAAGGAAGAATATTAAACTACAGAAGCTGTGCAAAGTGTTTACATATCTCCCTCCCACGGAGTCTTGTGACGGCGACACGGAACCCAAGTAATACGTCCGGCATAACAATATATATATATATATATATATATATATATATATATATATATATATATATATATATATATATATATATATATATATATATATATATATATATATATATATATATTTTTTTTTTTTTGAATATCAGATTTTTATTAGTACTTACTCATAAAAGGAAGTATGTATTATATTAAAGTATAGAATATTATATGATTAAGGATTAAAATTTTATAAATAATGAAAAAGGGTTGGTTGCCCATATGGCAAATCTTGAAATTATCTATTACAGTTAATGGCTTCTCTCTCTCTCTCTCTCTCTCTCTCTCTCTCTCTCTCTCTCTCTCTCTCTCTCTCTCTCTCTCTCTCTCATGGCGTTAACCGTAACTACATTCCTCCCCCTCCCCGTCTCCCCCTCCCCCAAACACACACACACACACACACACACACACACACACACACACACACACACACACACACACACACACACACACAGCAAAAAACAAAACAAGATTCACAACAACGTTCAACTACACGTGAGAGCACCAAACCAGCCAGCTAGAGAGAGAGAGAGAGAGAGAGAGAGAGAGAGAGAGAGAGAGTAATATCTTTTGAATTTCAGATTTTATTTAGTACTTACTCATATAAGGAAGCACGTATTATATTAAAGTATAGAATATTATATGATTAATGATTATAATTCTATAAATAATGAAAAAGGGTTGGTTTCCTACGTGGCAAATCTTAAAATTATACATTAGGGTTAATGTCTCTCTCTCTCTCTCTCTCTCTCTCTCTCTCGGATGGCATGTAGCAACGTTTTTTTTTTTTTTGGGGGGGTGGGGGGTGCGAAGGGAGGAACATGAATATTCTTCGTGTCTGTCTGTCTGTCTGTCTCCCTGGCTGGCTGGCTGGCTGATAACAAAATTTAAAAGAGAGTTGAAGAAGTAGTGTAATTTGGTTGAAATCTATATATGTTCCTTCATCTTAAGTTTGTTGATATCACACCCGTAGCGATTTCCATCTAGTTTGTTAATATCACACCCGTAGTGTAGAGGGGTTGCACGTGACGTCATCATCAGCGATCAGCTGATCACTTCTCAGCTGCCCCGCAAAGGCCCGCCATTTTGGGGGGAACATATTTACCGCAAGAGAGCTTTTCCCCGCCATGTTACTGTGTTGGTGTTTTTTGCATAGTCACTTCGATTGAGATATGAAGACGGCAGGCACGTGCCAGCCATCATCAGGGGGCAGGGGCTCAGCTGATCGCTCGTGCCTCCTAAAATGGCTGACAGTTGTTTTTCCCTAAAAGCGGTGTGACGTCAGTGCAACCCCTCTATAGTTGGGTGTAACCGACGTACATTTTGACTTTATCTCATTTTATTTTATCTCTTTTTTGACGTCCTGCCCTATAGCGATGGTAGGCTTTCCTTAACCCTACATTAGTATCCTGGGGTGTTTGAACACCCCTCAAAGACGTTTTTGATCACCGTCTTGAATTGGCAACACTTAGCTCCCTCTCTTTTCTAGTACCTTCCTGAATACGTGAGAGGAGAGACTACTGAAATGTTCACAGTCCCGTGCCAGGTCCTTTGAAATAAAGATGTCGTGCCCGGAAATTCGGGGCACTAAATGATGTAAAAATAAAAGGGAATTCCCCTATGGATATCTGATGGAAAACAAGGGGGACTCACCCTGGGGGTAGTTTTGCTGCCACCACCCAGAGATCTACCGATGAACTATGTCACCGGTAGCTCACTGGGAACCTTAAGAGTATGTGAATAGATAGGACTAAGGATTTATTGAGGGATTTAAATGACCCAGAGCGAGACTCTGATCCCTTGGGCAGGGTAGCGAGGTGAGCGGGGAAGGCTCAGGGGCGGTAAATGGTTAGTTTAACTCACAGCCGGCCGGAAAACTCTCACAACGAGGAGTGACAAGAAATAAAGGCCTATATATAGGGGTGCCTACATTTATTCCTGTGACTTAGTTTAGAAGGTAATACATAGGCATACCTGTCGACACGGTTTACAATTAATTCCTCATTGAAGGCACGATTTACCCGAAACTGACGAAAATGGGCGAATGGACACACGCCTGATTTCTAGTTTTCTCCTCTCACAATGGTAACCAGAATAAGGCTGAGGATTCTCCACGAAATATTTACCCTTGGGGGGGTGTACAATTATTGTAAAATAAAACAGGTACATATGATGTATGAAAGAGACTCAGAGAGGGGGAACGTTACATTTCCGGGAAAAAAAAACATACCCGACGAGAACTATCTTTGTCGTAAAGACACAAACATACAGCCTCTTATTTCACTAAACACTTCTTACACAACAGGTACAGCACAGCTTACTGGCCTAAATACTCCCAACAATACTTCCCACAATAGGGGGTGCAGGAGGGAATTGTAAGGGGGACTCGACACCCCGTTTCCTACCCCTGGTAAGGCTCCAAGAACGCATACAGGGCTCTCTCTTACAGCTCCTACCGCTGAAATACGAGAATTATTGAGATCAACAACTAAAGGAACACATCGGGATGGATACACTGGTTCGTGTACGACGCTCTCCTTGTTTTATACCAGCCCTGCGGCGGCCCCGTCGCACGGACAAGGGAGCCAAGTAGCGGATTAATAATCTATCACGTTTTAATTCAAAATGAAGGGAAGACTAGGGTAGTTTATACATGGGTATGGTCTCTTAACGTGTAAGGTGACGATATTTCATGTGAAGCAGCGGAAAAAATCAATGTAAGGGTGCATGATTTTAACTGATAGGGGATTGACAAGCAAGGGCTGGTAACAACTCCGAGGTGCGTGCGCTGGTAGGGGGGAAGGGGGGAAAGGGAGGGGCGACCGACGCTGTCTCTGGGCGGGAAAATACTTGGCGTGGTATTGCACCATATGGTGTAATCGTAGTCTGAGGGAGGGGGGAATGTATTCTGTTATGGGTTGTGATCAAGAAGACCTACTACATTCTTACATAGCTATGATGGCCTTACAGTGACTTATAATTACTCACAACTACTTGTAATCACTTATAATGACTTAAACTACGTCTTGTCCTTGTACTTCTAAAGTTCTTCTCCTGCCTTCACATCCCGGCATTACAAAGACATTTGTTTCCTTTGGGGTGTCTGGTCACCCCACGGTGCTAATAAACTGACGTTGTGGGATACATGTAAGCAGTGACCACAGCAAACTGTTTGTAAGTTGCATGTAATGCCAAGATTCTGTATCAGGTGACTCATTCGAGTGATAAGTACTGGTGATGCTGTTGCAACAAGATTATCATCTAATGTGGTTTAGAGTTACCTTATTATGTCAGTGGTCAATGACTAGGTTTTTCTGTGTTCAAATTATGGGCCGGAGGACCAAAACAAGTTCAGGTATTGGAATAATTACGAATGAGCAGCACTTACATAACGGTTGTTGTATAGTTCATGCATCATTTCTGGGAAAGTCTACATTAACTATGGGAAAGATAATTGAGCTAGAATAATACGGAATAGGTAAATTAGAAGGGAGTTATATAGCTGATATATCATCATATTTAATATAAATTTAAATGGTTTGACATGTATGTATGTTGCACGATGAATATATGTATAAGAACAAATTTAGTTGAAGTTGTAATGACAACTACCTCAAACTATTACAGGTGTCTATATTTTTTGTTAAAACCATTATATTTTACTGTTGTAATTTAATCATTCATAAATTCAAAGTGGACAATGAAGTTTCATTATATTAGGTGACTAGCTGTTATATTCTTCGAGATTCTTACTTAGTTTGATTTACATGTGACATGCAAAAAGCAATTTTGTCACGTGGTATATAATTTCTCATGCAAATATTTTTTTTTTATTGGTTTAGATAAGTAACTCTAGTATACTACATTTATAATTATAGTTATAATTTCAGTCGTTGCAATACATTTATTTCTTATGTCCTAATGCCAGTGTGGATTGTGGTAAAAGTGGAGGGCGATGTGGGTGAGTGGGGGCTGGGGCTAACATATTATATATGATCGGCATAAGGGAGACATATGACCGGTATACTACGTCGGGCCTCCGGTAAAACGATGAGCAATAGGGACATCGGGGCGACGGAGTTTTGCACAGTCGGGCCGCCGCAACAACACACGTCGGCCCGAGGGAGGGCCGACGTACTTGTGTTTGCTGGGAATTGTCATCTAGAGTAACGTGAACGGGCTCAGTCCGAATTATTACTTGACCGATGCGTCCTCGTCATCTTGAGTAACGTGAACGGGATCAGTTCCAATTCATACGTGACCGATGCGTCCTTGTCATCTTAAGTAACGTGAACGGGATCAGTTCCAATTCATACGTGACCGATGCGTCCTTGTCATCTTAAGTAACGTGAACGGGCTCAGTCCCAATTCATACGTGACCGACGCGTCCTCGTCATCTTAAGTAACGTGAAGGGGCTCAGTCCCAATTCATACGTGACCGATGCGTCCTTGTCATCTTAAGTAACGTGAACGGGCTCAGTTCCAATATATACGTGACCGATGCGTCCTTGTCATCTTAAGTAACGTGAACGATTTCGGTCCAAATTCATACGTGACCGATGCGTCCTCGTCATCTTAAGTAACCTGAATGTGCTCAGTCCCAATTCATACGTGACCGATGCGTCCTTGTCATCTTAAGTAACGTGAACGGGCTCAGTCCCAATTCATACGTGACCGATGCGTCCTCGTCATCTTAAGTAACGTGAACGGGCTCAGTCCCAATTCATATGTGACCGATGCGTCCTTGTCATCTTAAGTAACGTGAACGATTTCGGTCCAAATTCATACGTGACCGATGCGTCCTCGTCATCTTAAGTAACCTGAATGTGCTCAGTCCCAATTCATACGTGACCGATGCGTCCTTGTCATCTTAAATAACGTGAACGGGCTCAGTCCCAATTCATACGTGACCGATGCGTCCTTGTCATCTTAAGTAACATGAACGGGCTCGCTCAGCTTGCCTCGTCCAGCGCTCAAGAAGCAAAACGAACTATTAAAGGCGAGCGAGCTACCCCCGCAGATTACCCGCTTGCCTCAGCCAGCGCTCACGAGGCAAAGCGAGCCATCAGGTGCCGGCGCGTTACCCCTGCCGTTTACCCGCCACACGATTCATGACTGAGGGCCTCGTCCAGCGCTCGAGAGGCAAAGTTTACCCGCCACATATCAAATTGAATGTCGTATGAAGGGCCAGTGTCTCCTTGACTTCTCCGTTACTCCAGTCGACCCACCAAAGAAAATCGGAATTTCTGAGACTGGAATGAGCGAGATAGGGAGCACGGAGATGAGCATCCCAAAATGCTCGTTCTCTCCCGAAGCTATTCCTAGGGATATCTCATGACTGCGGTAGCGTATTTTAATTAGCACCGACAACAAATTAATTGTAGACTTGCGTAGCTCGGTATGTCTTAAGTTGAAGGAATTCCTAGGGACATCTCATGACTGGGGTAGCGTATTTTCAAGTAATTAGCACCATCAGAGATTACAGTTGAACCACATTAACTATCCACTTGCGTAGCGTAGGAATATCTAAAATTGATGATATTCCTAGGGACATGTCTGCGTGATCGTATTTTCAATCAATTAGCACCGTACACATAACAGTTCAACCACATTAAATATACACTTGCTTAGTGTAGGTATGTTGCTCAGTTTCAGTCCGGGAGAAAAGGAGCATTTTGAGGTGCTCAACTCAGTCCGTGCTCCCTATCTCGCTCATTCCAGTCCCTGAAAGTCCGATTTCCGTGGTGGGACTGGAATGAGCGAGATAGGGAGCACGAATTGAGCTGAGCACCCCAAAATGCTCCTTTTCTCCTGGACTAAAAGTGAGCAACTTGAAAATACGCTACCCCAGTCATGAGATGTCCCTAGGAATTCCTTCAACTTAAGACATACCGAGCTTGGCCTTGGCCAGCGCTCAAGAGGCAACACGAACCATTATTAAGTGCGAGCGAGCTACCCCCACTGATTACCCGCTTGCCTCGTCCAGCGCTCACGAGGCAAAACGAGCCATCAGGTGCTGGCGCGTTCCCCCCCCCCCGTTTACCCGCCACACGATACATAACTGAGGGCCTCGTCTAGCGCTCATGACGCAAAGTTTACCCGCCACACTCCAAATTGTATGTCGTATGAAGGGCTAGTGTCTCCTTGACTTGTCCGTTACTCCAGCCGTTTACCCGTCACTCGAGCAGTCGGTGACTGCCTCGGCCGGCGCTCGGGAGGCAAAGCGAACCATTAAGGGCAAGCGACTTACCCCTGCCGAATACCCGCTGGCCTCGGCAGGCGCTCGCGAGGCCTGAGTCCGTTACTCCCGCCGTTTACCCGTTAGTGACTGCCTCGGTCAGCGCTCAAGAGGCAAAGCGAAACATTAAGGGCAAGCGACTTACCCCTGCTGAATACCCGCTGGCCTCGGCCAGCGCTCGCGAGGCCTGAGTCCGTTACTCCCACCGTTTACCCGTCAGAGACTGCTTCGGCCAGCGCTCAAGAGGCAAAGCCAACCATTAAGGGCTTAGAGCTACCCCACCCGACTACCCTCCGGCCTCGGCCAGCGCTCGCGAGGCCTGAGTCCGTTGCTCCCGCCGTTTACCCGTCAGTTACTGCCTCGGCAGGCGCTCAGGAGGGAAAGCGAACCATTATTAAGGGAGAGCGACCTACCTCCGCCGATTACCCGCTTGCCTCGTCCAGCACTCACGAGGCAAAACGAACCATTATTAAGTGCGAGAGAGCTACCCCCGCTGATTACCCGCTTGCTTCGTCTGCTTCCGCTTTACTCCCTCCCCCCCCCCGTTTACCCGCCACACGATTTATGACTGAGGGGCTCGTCCAGCGCTCAAGAAGCAAAGTTTACCCGCCACACACCAAATTGTATGTTGTATGAAGGGCCATTGTATCCTTGACTTGTCCGTTACTCCAGTCGTTTACCAGTCACTCGAGCAGTCGGTGACCGCCTCGGCCAGCGCTCAGAAGGCAAAGCGAACCATTAAGGGCGAGCGACCTACCCCCACCGATAACCCGCTGGCCTCGGCCATCGCTCGCGAGGCCTGAGTCCGTTACTCTTGCCGTTTACCCGTCAGTGACTGCCTCGGTCAGCGCTCAAGAGGCAAAGCGAACTATTAAGGGCGAGCGACCTACGCCCTCCGATTACCCGCTGGCCTCGGCCAGCCCTAGCGAGGCCTGAGTCCGTTACTCTCGCCGTTTACCCGTCAGTGACTACCTCGGCCAGCGCTCAAGAGGCAAAGGGATCCATTAAGGGCGAGCAACCTACCACCGCCGACTACCCGCTGGCCTCGGCCAGCGCTCGCGAGGCCTGAGTCCGTTACTCCCGCCGTTTACCCGTCAGTTACTTCCTCGGCCAGCGTTCAAAAGGCAAAGCGAACCATTATTAAGGGAGAGCGACCTACCTCCGCCGATTACCCGCTTCCCTCGTGCAGCACTCACGAGGCAAAAAGAACCATTATTAAGTGCGAGCGAGCTACCCCTGCTGATTACCCGCTTGCCTCGTCCAGCGCTCACTAGGCAAAATGAGCCATCAGGTGCTGGCGCAAAGTTTACCCGCCACACACCAAATTGTATGTCGTATGAAGGGCCAGTGTATCCTTGACTTGTCCGTTACTCCAGACGTTTACCCGTCACTCGAGCAGACGGTGACCGCCTCGGCCAGCGCTCAGAAGGCAAAGCGAACCATTAAGGGCGAGCGACCTACTCCCACCGATTACCCGCTGGCCTCGGCCATTGCTCGCGAGGCCTGAGTCCGTTACTCTCGCCGTTTACCCGTCAGTGACTGCCTCGGCCAGCGCTCAAGATTCAAAGCGAACCATTAAGAGCGAGCGACCTACCCCGCCGATTACCCGCTGGCCTCGGCCAGCGCTCGCGAGGCCTGAGTCCGTTACTCCTGCCCTATACCCGTCAGTCACTGCCTCGGCTAGCGCTATAGAGGTAAAGCGAACCATTAAGTGCGAGCGACCTTTCCCCGCCGATTACCGGCTGTCCTCGGCCAGCGCTCAAAAGGCCTGCTGAGTCCGTTACTCCCGCCATTTACCCGTCAGTTACTGCCTCGAACAGCGCTCAAGAGGCAAAGCGAAACATTTTAAGGGAGAGCGACCTACCTCCGCCGATTACCCGCTTACCTCGTCCAGCGCTCACGAGGCAAAACGAGCCATCAGGTGCTGGCGCGTTATCCCCCCCCCCCCTCCCCCCGTTTACCCGCCACACGATTCATAACTGAGGGCCTTGTCCAGCGCTCATGACGCAAAGTTTACCCGGCACACACCAAATTGTATGTCGTATGAAGGGCTAGTGTCTTCTTGACTTGTCCGTTACTCCAGCCGTTTACCCGTCCCTCGAGCAGTCGGTGACTGCCTCGGCCGGCGCTCAGGAGGCAAAGGGAATCATTAAGGATGAGCGACCAACCCCCGCCGATTACCAGCTGGCCTCGGCCAGCGCTCACGAGGCCGAGTCAGTTATTTCCGCCGTTTACCCGTCAGTGACTGCCTCGGCCAGCGCTCAAGAGGCAAAGCGAACCATTAAGGGCGAGAGAGCTACCCCAGCCGAATACTTTCCGGCCTCGGCCAGCGCTCGGGAAGACTGAGTCCGTTACTCCCGCCGTTTACCCGTCATTGACTGCCTCGGCCAGCGCTCAAGAGTCAAATCGAAACAATAAGGATGAGCGACCAACCCCCGCCGATTACCCGCTGGCCTCGGCCAGCGCTCGCGAGGCCTGAGTCCGTTATTCTCGCCGTTTACCCGTCAGTGACTGTTTCGGCCAGCGCTCAAGAGACAAAGCGAATCATTAAGGGCGAGAGAGCTACCCCAGCCGACTACCTTCCGGCCTCGGCCAGCGCTCGCGAAGACTGAGTCTGTTACTCCCGCCGTTTACCCGTCAGTTACTGCTTCGGCCAGCGCTCAAGAGGCAAAGCGGACCATTATTAAGGGAGAGCGATCTACCTCCGCCGATTACCCGCTTGCCTCGTCCAGCGCTCACTAGGCAAAATGAGCCATCAGGTGCTGGCGCAAAGTTTACCCGCCACACACCAAATTGTATGTCGTATGAAGGGCCAGTGTATCCTTGACTTGTCCGTTACTCCAGACGTTTACCCGTCACTCGAGCAGACGGTGACCGCCTCGGCCAGCGCTCAGAAGGCAAAGCGAACCATTAAGGGCGAGCGACCTACTCCCACCGATTACCCGCTGGCCTCGGCCATTGCTCGCGAGGCCTGAGTCCGTTACTCTCGCCGTTTACCCGTCAGTGACTGCCTCGGCCAGCGCTCAAGAGGCAAAGGGATCCATTAAGGGCGAGCGACCTACCCCACCCGACTACTCTCCGGCCTCGACCAGCGCTCGCGAGCATGAGTCCGTTACACCCGCCGTTTACCCGTCAGTTACTGCCTCGGCAGGCGCTCAGGAGGCAAAGGGAACCATTATTAAGGGATAACAACCTACCTCTACCGATTACCCGCTTGTCTCGTCCAGCACTCACGAGGAAAAAAGAACCATTATTAAGTGCGAGCGAGCTACCCCTGCTGATTACCCGCTTGCCTCGTCCAGCGCTCACTAGGCAAAATGAGCCATCAGGTGCTGGCGCAAAGTTTACACACCAAATTGTATGTCGTATGAAGGGCCATTGTATCCTTGACTTGTCCGTTACTCCAGCCGTTTACCCGTCACTCGAGCAGTCGGTGACCGCCTCGGCCAGCGCTTACAAGGCAAAGGGAATCATTAAGGGCGAGCGACCTACACCCGCCGATTACCAGCTGGCCTTGGCCATCGCTCGCGAGGCCTGAGTCCTTTACTCTCGCCGTTTACCCGTCAGTGACTGCCTCGGCCAGCGCTCAAGAGGCAAAGCGAACCATTAAGGGCGAGCGACCTACGCCCGCCGATTACCCGCTGGCCTCGGCCAGTCCTCGCGAGGCCTGAGTCCGTTACTCCCGCCGTTTACCCGTCAGTGACTGCCTCGGCCAGCGCTCAAGAGGCAAAGGGAACCATTAAGGGCGAGCGACCTACCCCCACCGATTACCCGCTGGCCTCGGCCAGCGTTCGCGAGGCCTTAGTCCGTTACTCCCGCCGTTTACCAGTCAGTTACTGCCTCGGCCAGCGCTCAAGAGGCAAAGCCAACCATTATTAAGGGAGAGCGACCTACCTTCGCCGATTACCCGCTTGCCTCGTCCAGCGCTCACTAGGCAAAACGAGCGTTACCCCCCCCCCCTCCCCCCTCCGTTTACATGCCACACGATGCATGACTGACGGCCTCGTCCAGCGCTCAAGACGCAAAGTTCACCCGCCACACACCAAATTGTATGTCGTATTAAGGGCCATTAAGCGAACCATTAAGGGCGAGCGACCTACCCCCGCCGGTTACCCGCTGGCTTCGGCCAGCGCTCGCGAGGCCTGAGTCGGTTACTCCCGCCGTTTACCCGACAGTGACTGCCTCGGCCAGCGCTCAAGATTCAAAGCGAACCATTAAGAGCGAGCGACCTACCCCGCCGATTACCCGCTGGCCTCGGCCAGCGCTCGCGAGGCCTGAGTCCGTTACTCCTGCCCTATACCCGTCAGTCACTGCCTCGGCTAGTGCTATAGAGGTAAAGCGAACCATTAAGTGCGAGCGACCTTTCCCCGCCGATTACCCGCTGTCCTCGGCCAGCGCTCAAAAGGCCTGCTGAGTCCGTTACTCCCGCCATTTACCCGTCAGTTACTGCCTCGGCCAGCGCTCAAGAGGCAAAGCGAAACATTTTAAGGGAGAGCGACCTACCTCCGCCGATTACCCGCTTACCTCGTCCAGCGCTCACGAGGCAAAACGAGCCATCAGGTGCTGGCGCGTTATCCCCCCCCCCTCCCCCCGTTTACCCGCCACACGATTCATAACTGAGGGCCTTGTCCAGCGCTCATGACGCAAAGTTTACCCGGCACACACCAAATTGTATGTCGTATGAAGGGCTAGTGTCTTCTTGACTTGTCCGTTACTCCAGCCGTTTACCCGTCCCTCGAGCAGTCGGTGACTGCCTCGGCCGGCGCCCAGGAGGCAAAGGGAATCATTAAGGATGAGCGACCAACCCCCGCCGATTACCCGCTGGCCTCGGCCAGCGCTCACGAGGCCGAGTCAGTTATTTCCGCCGTTTACCCGTCAGTGACTGCCTCGGCCAGCGCTCAAGAGGCAAAGCGAACCATTAAGGGCGAGAGAGCTACCCCAGCCGAATACTTTCCGGCCTCGGCCAGCGCTCGGGAAGACTGAGTCCGTTACTCCCGCCGTTTACCCGTCATTGACTGCCTCGGCCAGCGCTCAAGAGTCAAATCGAAACAATAAGGATGAGCGACCAACCCCCGCCGATTACCCGCTGGCCTCGGCCAGCGCTCGCGAGGCCTGAGTCCGTTATTCTCGCCGTTTACCCGTCAGTGACTGTTTCGGCCAGCGCTCAAGAGACAAAGCGAATCATTAAGGGCGAGAGAGCTACCCCAGCCGACTACCTTCCGGCCTCGGCCAGCGCTCGCGAAGACTGAGTCTGTTACTCCCGCCGTTTACCCGTCAGTTACTGCTTCGGCCAGCGCTCAAGAGGCAAAGCGGACCATTATTAAGGGAGAGCGATCTACCTCCGCCGATTACCCGCTTACCTCGTCCAGCGCTCACGAGGCAAAACGAGCCATCAGGTGCTGGCGCGTTATCCCCCCCCCCCTCCCCCCGTTTACCCGCCACACGATTCATAACTGAGGGCCTTGTCCAGCGCTCATGACGCAAAGTTTACCCGGCACACACCAAATTGTATGTCGTATGAAGGGCTAGTGTCTTCTTGACTTGTCCGTTACTCCAGCCGTTTACCCGTCCCTCGAGCAGTCGGTGACTGCCTCGGCCGGCGCTCAGGAGGCAAAGGGAATCATTAAGGATGAGCGACCAACCCCCGCCGATTACCCGCTGGCCTCGGCCAGCGCTCACGAGGCCGAGTCAGTTATTTCCGCCGTTTACCCGTCAGTGACTGCCTCGGCCAGCGCTCAAGAGGCAAAGCGAACCATTAAGGGCGAGAGGGCTACCCCAGCCGAATACTTTCCGGCCTCGGCCAGCGCTCGGGAAGACTGAGTCCGTTACTCCCGCCGTTTACCCGTCATTGACTGCCTCGGCCAGCGCTCAAGAGTCAAATCGAAACAATAAGGATGAGCGACCAACCCCCGCCGATTACCCGCTGGCCTCGGCCAGCGCTCGCGAGGCCTGAGTCCGTTATTCCCGCCGTTTACCCGTCAGTGACTGTTTCGGCCAGCGCTCAAGAGACAAAGCGAACCATTAAGGGCGAGAGAGCTACCCCAGCCGACTACCTTCCGGCCTCGGCCAGCGCTCGCGAAGACTGAGTCTGTTACTCCCGCCGTTTACCCGTCAGTTACTGCTTCGGCCAGCGCTCAAGAGGCAAAGCGGACCATTATTAAGGGAGAGCGATCTACCTCCGCCGATTACCCGCTTGCCTCGTCCAGAACTCACGAGGCAAAACGAACCATTATTAAGTGCTAGCGAGCTATCTCCGCTGATTACCCGCTTGCCTCGTCCAGCGCTCACGAGGCAAAACGAGCCATCAGGTGCTGGCGCGTCCCCCCCCCCCCTCCCCCGTTTACCCGCCATACGATTCATGATTGAGGGCCTCGTCCACCGCTCAAGACGCAAAGTTTATCCGCCACACACCAAATTGTATGTCGTATGAAGGGCCAGTGTCTCTTTGACTTGTCCGTTACTCCAGCCGTTTACCCGTCACTCGAGCAGTCGGTGACTGCCTCGGCCAGCGCTCAGGAGGCAAAGCGAACCATTAAGGGCGAGCGACCTACCCCCTCCGATTACCCGCTGGACTAGGTCAGCGCTCGCAAGGCCTGAGTCCGTTACTCCCGCCGTTTACCCGTCAGTTACTGCCTCGGCCAGCGCTCAAGAGCCATTAAGTGCGAGCGACCTACCCCCGCCAAATACCCGCTGGTCTGAGTCCGTTACTCCCGTCGTTTACCCGTCAGTTACTGCCTCGGCCAGCGCTCAAGAGGCAAATCGAACCATTATTAAGAGAGAGCAACCTACCTCCGCCGATTACCCGCTTGCCTCGTCCAGCACTCACGAGGCAAAACGAACCATTATTAAGTCCGAGCAGGCTACCCCTGCCCCTTGCCTCGTCCAGCGCTTCACGAGGCAAACGAACCATCAGGTGCTGGCGCGATACCCCCCCCACACCCCGTTTACCCGCCACACGATTCATGACTGAGGGCTTCGCCCACCGCTCAAGACGCAAAGTTTACATGCCACACACCAAATTGTATGTCGAATGAAGGGCCAGTGTCTCCTTGACGTGTCTGTTACTCCAGCCGTTTACCCGTCACTCGAGCAGTCGGTTACTGCCTCGGACAACTTTGAATGTCTCTCTGGGACTCGAATCATAACAAAGTCACCCACTTTCAAGGAAACAGGGGCGGCACGCTTGTGTTGCTGCAAGCACATAGCCTCAGATATAGCCTGTAGTCTCTTTCTGACTTCTCTATGAATATCCGTGAAAACCTTGAGTTGAACCTTAGAATAATCGTCTACATTATACAGGTGAATGATAACTACTAAGCAGGTCATACGGGAGCCTCTTCTCAACCCCAAAAATTATGTAGTGGGGAGATTGTCCCGTTGACTCACAAACACTGCTGTTTATGCTTGCTGCAACATATGCTAGCCAGTCCTCCCAGGTATGCTGAAGTCCGCTAACGACCGGGCGCAAGACATCTAAAATCTTCCTATTCGCGCGCTCAACAAGGCCGTTGCTATCTGGGTGATAACTGACTGTAAAAGATTGTGTAATGGCAAACTGTTTGCATATTTCTGCTAAAAGCTGATTTCGAAACTCGGTTCCATTATCACTTAAAAACACTCTAGGTGTGGAATACGGACAAATTAGATGAGTTTTCAGGGCATGAGCAATGGTCTTAGGAGATTTATCTTGCACTGGGGCTAAAACAACGTACCGAGACAAGTGGTCTACACAAACTAAGAGGTACCTAGAGCTCTGGTGGCTGGCGGGAAGCTGTAGCAAGTCAATAGAAACTACATCCCAAGGCCGGGCAGGGGGCGGGTATTCTAGGATCGGCGCAGGCCTAAGCACCGTCCCTTTATGTTGGGCACACTTGACACACTTAGCCACATACGCGTCAATATCTACACGCATAGTTGGCCAAAAATAGACCGCTCGGGCCGCTGTTAGTGTGCGCTCCCTCCCCGGGTGACCAGCAATGACCGCGTCATGAACTAAGTTCAGCACCGCCGGTACATAACACTGCGGTATCACAAACTGTGCGACAGACTCCTTTTTGCGGGGCCAGTAGCGGCACAGGACACCGTCCTGTGACAAGAAAAATTGTGAAAAAGACATAGGTAGTGGCGGGAGACTTGTTTCGTCACCCGACTCCAGAGCGTATATTACCTTACCCCAAACGTCATGGCGACGCTGGGCTGCTGCTAAATCCTTAAGACTGAAATTTTGAATTTCAGTAAGCGCTACTGCCACTGAGCCAACAGGTACGTTCCTAGACAGTGAATCCGCGACGACATTCGCGCGGCCAGGTAAATACTTAAAGGTTGGCCCAAACTCCTGGATAGTCAGGTACCACCGGGCGAGGCGACCGGTGAGGTTTCTACCCTTAAAAAGCTCGGTGACTGGCGCGTGGTCCGTAAAGACAGTGATAGGATAGCCAAGGATAATATCCCTAAAATGTTTAAGAGCCCAAACAACCGCTAGGGTTTCCTGGTGGGTCACTGAATAGTTCGACTCAGCCTGGTTTAAAGTACGACTTGCGTACGCAATAGCGCGATTTTTACCGCGAGCGTCCGGTTGCATCAAAACAGCACTAAGACCCAGGGCTGAGGCATCTGTAAAAAGTGTAAAAGGGACGTTGTAGTCCGGGAATGCCAAGACTGGAGCGTTGATTAACGCTGACTTCAAGTCTGTAAAACTCTTGTGTTGTGGAGCATTCCAATGAAAAGGTAACTCTTTCTTTAGAAGTTGCGTTAAAGGTGTAGCAATTTTGGCAAAACCTTGTAAGAAAGGCCTATAGTAGCCGGACAACCTAAGGAAAGACCGAACGTTTTCGACGGTTTGGGGTTGCGAAAAATTCTTTATGGCCGATATTTTATCGTCCATCGTGTGGATACCATCTCCATCAACAGTGTGGCCTAAAAAGGTGATTTTCGCCT